>NW_028157737.1:0-119536 GCF_964263955.1 Coregonus lavaretus
TTCCTCCTCTGGAATTACCATTGGACCTTCCTCTTCCTCCATTATTATCCTTCCCCTGCTTCAACTAAAAATTACATCATTGTATTTGCTAATCTATTGTTTAAATCGACATTTTGGTTTTTGTTTTGATTATTGTAAATATAATTTTATATTCATTTTCCACACACTCTCTAGTGTATCTAATTTTTTCAGAGTTTATTCGTCCTGTATGACCTCTAAACCTTCTTTCTGCCGTGTCTAAAGCTCTACCAAACCTTTGGAACCACAATGGACCTGCATTCCTCACACCACCGTTTGGTCTCGAAGTTATCATATATTTTGACCTGATTTTAGGATTTTATATATTTTTTTGCCTAACCCCCATAAGATTGTATAAATAACCAATCATATTGTCACTATCCTCTTCTACGTCTTCCCCTGTACTAGAAGCTGGAGGCTGAATAGAGTTCGCTAACTGTGGATATAACCAATCATATTGTCACTATCCTCTTCTATGTCTTCCCCTGTACTAGAAGCTGGAGGCTGAATAGAGTTCGCTAACTGTGGATATAACCAATCATATTGTCACTATCCTCTTCTACGTCTTCCCCTGTACTAGAAGCTGGAGGCTGAATAGAGTTCGCTAACTGTGGATATAACCAATCATATTGTCACTATCCTCTTCTACGTCTTCCCCTGTACTAGAAGCTGGAGGCTGAATAGAGTTCGCTAACTGTGGATATAACCAATCATATTGTCACTATCCTCTTCTACGTCTTCCCCTGTACTAGAAGCTGGAGGCTGAATAGAGTTCGCTAACTGTGGATCAATTCCTTTCATACTTTCAGATCCTTTTATAGCCCCTTGTGGACTGACTCTTTTCATAAGATAGATTATGTTGCTCCATTGCCAAATTACCTCATTTCTTAACTGACCTTTCCTCCTTCCTAATGATATTTACAGTCCATTGTGTGCACTCATTAAATCCCATGATTTATACACCTCTTTCATGTCATTTAAATCCCATTTCGGGTAGCTTATGGCTGTATTATCAATTATATACTTTCGCTCTACTTGTAATTTAACCCTTTTAAAACTACCAGCTTGAGGATAGTCATTATCTGTCCATGCTGATAAATCACTAAGATATAGTTCCACATAGAAAAATCCTCATTTACTCAACATCCAATTGCACATTGTCTGATTTTCACTACTTTTAAAAGATACTTGTTTTAAATGCGGATTTGTCTGTAATAATTTTGTCGTTTCCTTTCTCTCTCTTCGAGATAAAATGAAGCTCTGGTTTACTCTTAATGGTGACTGTTTTTCCAGATACCGGTCTACTAAGTTGGCTATCCATTACTTTTATTAGTTCATCCAATATTAGTAATCAAATACTTGAATCAAATCCCCAACTTGATCTTTATTAAAATGTTGTTTGCCTATTTTGTCATTGGTGCCATGATTCAACATGATCGCTCTGAGCATTTGTTGTTGAATCACAGCACCATGTTTTTGGCTTAGTTGCTATTTCTCCTTACATCTGTTTACGTACTTGAATACCACTCATCTGTTCCCCTCAACAAAATAATGAATTTTAAACGTTCGTTACAGCTCAGCTTTACCACAGATAAGCAGAATTTAACCTATTAAAATTTTTAAAGTCTGCTTACCAGTTAGTTCGGCTGTAAACTGCATCCTGTTCATTTAGACTCCAATCTGTTATGACGAGTTTCTCTGGTATCTCGCACTTCAGGATGTAAGAGAGTAGTCGACCACTTAGATGGAGAGTTGATTCATTGTTATTTAATGGTTACAGTACTGGATTCAATGACAAGCGGTACGGGCTTAGCCTCTTGTCATCTGAATGACTTCCATAGAAAACCTCTCAGTTTATATAATGCTCTCCGAGCTACTTCCATCCCACAGTTGCCAACCATTATTGAGTGTCACTCATCTCCTACAATAGGATCCCCGTACATAGTATCGTGTGGCACCCTAGCCAGGCCATTCCATCACGTACTCTTTCTAAGATTAGCAACAGTGGCCCCTAATCTATCTTGGCACGCCGACCTTCTGGCCCCCCATCTGTGACCGACACAACACATGGCGTGTCCTTCTCCTCTCTCTCACCTACAGCTGATGACTTTAAAGACATTAATAAATGCTCTATCAAAAGACGTTATATCAAACACCTTCCTAATATTGAGTAACCTCCCCACTTTTGCCCTCAGAACAGCCTCAATTCGTCGGGGCATGGACTCTACAAGGTGTTGAAAGCGTTCCACAGGGAAGCGTGAAAAACCCAGCAGCGTTGCAGTTCTTGACACAAACCGGTGTGCCTGGCACCTACTACCATACCCCGTTCAAAGGCACTTCAATATTTTGTCTTGCCCATTCACCCTCTGAATGGCACACACACACAATCCATGTCTCAATTGTCTCCAGGCTTAAACATCCTTCTTTAACCTGTCCCGTCCCCTTCATCTACAAGTGACATCAATAAGGGATCATAGCTTTCACCTGGATTCACCTGCTCAGTCTGTCATGGAAAGAGCAGGTGTCCTTAATGTTTTGTCCACTTAGTGTAAATTGCACAATCATGATACATTTATGGATTTTCTTATGTAGTCTACTGTTTTCTCTGTATTGAACCTGCCTGCCACCCGCCCGCCTGGGGACTGTGGGTTATGAGACAACCCCCGCATCACTAGCTTGCATGTTCTGCAGCCTTGTAGAGATAGGGAGGGGATGACTGGGAGGCAGGTTGGCATTTATTGTCATGAATCTTGCCCTGGAGGCAGTTCTGCAAAGTGGTCACTAGCTGGCACAGGCATAAAGTAATAATATCTGATTTTAATGCTAACCTTAACCTCACTGCTAATCCTTACCTTAAATTAAAACCATAAAACACAATTGTTTTCCACAAATATTTACGATATAGCCAATTTTGACTATGCAGCTGTCATATCTAGAGGAAATTGTGCAGTTCTGCCTCCAGGGCAAGATTCATGACAAAAGTCAACCTGTGACTGGGAGAGGACAATGTAAAATCGATATCGACATTGTTTTGAGAATTAACATGCTTTTTATTATGAAAAGTACAATATATCCATGTACAATTATGGAGCATATGTCCATATACAATTGTACAATTTGTTTTTCAACATAAAAGACATACAAAAAAATATCACATTGGTATTTCAACAGTGTTATTGTAAGAGTTTAAATGGTTAAACGGAGGATACATCTACAACAGTATAAAACAAGTGCAGTATGTTCTGAGTATGTTACCTTAACGTAAACTCATAACGTCCCACTATAACTTCATGGGAGTCTAGTGGAAAGACTACATGTTGTTTTGGGTGGATTCATCAACATTTGCAGAATATTCCTGTAATGTCAGATGGCATCTTGTCAGACGGCAACAGCCTAGTCGGCTGCAGACACTCATAAGGAGTTCAAGTAGTTTATTTGCCCTTTGCAGGTATTAAAAGTAATACATGCATTGTAATTCCTTGTTGGAGCTCATATAGGACAGTACATACCAGTGGAGGCTGCTGAGGGGAGGACGGCTCATAATAATGGCTGGAACGGAGCAAATTAAATGGCATCAAACACATGGAAACCATGGAAACCATGTATTTGATGTATTTGATACCATTCCACTCAATCCGCTCCAGCCATTACAAGCCTGTCCTCCCCAACTAAGGTCCCACCAACCTCCTGTGGTACGTACACACAAACAGTAAAATATATCATAAGAACATCAATAAAACATGCAAAGTGGTAAAAGATCATAAAAGGAAAAAAATGTTCAGTGATGTTCTAAAAGTATGATGGAAACAGTTTAGGTTGCTTGATTTAACAGGCAGATAGAACTGGGATAGAAGCTGTTCTGGAACCTGGGATCCAGAAACTGCCTAGCAACCACTGGTCCTCACTAGACTGGTGCCCTGCATGTCTATTTGTTCATTGGAGTTTATCAGGTGTTGAAGTGATGTCTGTGTTTGTTGGTCACTTAGTGCTGGAATGAGGTGTCTGTTTGTTCCCAATTCTGTCAGAAATGATGGTCCTCATTTGAAGGTCCTGTGTCAAGGTCCTCACTATTATAGGAAGATGTGTGAGCGTGTGTCCAGTGTGTGTGTGTATCCAAAGTGTGTGTGTGTGTCCAGTGTGTGTGTGAGTGGGTGTGTGTCCAATATGTGTGTGTGTGTCTCCTGTGTATGTGTGTGTCCAGTGTGTGTGTCCAGTGTGTGTGTGTCTCCTGTGTGTATCCATTGTGTGTGTGTGTGTGTGTCCAGCATGTATATATACTGTAGCTACAGCCAACCATTGAACGTTATCCTGCTCCCAAATATATATATACTGTAGCTATAGCCAACCACTGAACGTTATCCTGCTCCCAAATATATATACTGTAGCTATAGCCAACCACTGAACGTTATCCTGCTCCCAAATATATATACTGTAGCTATAGCCAACCACTGAACGTTATCCTGCTCCCATATATATATATACTGTAGCTATAGCCAACCACTGAATGTTATCCTGCTCCCAAATATATATATATACTGTAGCTATAGCCAACCACTGAACGTTATCCTGCTCCCAAATATATATACTGTAGCTATAGCCAACCACTGAATGTTACCCTGCCCCAAATATATATACTGTACCTATAGCCAACCACTGAACGTTATCATGCTCCCAAATATATATATATATATACTGTACCTATAGCCAACCACTGAACGTTATCCTGCTCCCAAATATATATATACTGTAGCTATAGCCAACCACTGAATGTTATCCTGCTCCCATATATATATACTGTAGCTATAGCCAACCACTGAACGTTATCCTGCTCCCAAATATATATACTGTAGCTATAGCCAACCACTGAACGTCATCCTGCTCCCAAATATATATACTGTAGCTATAGCCAACCACTGAACGCTATCCTGCTCCCAAATATATATAATGTAGCTATAGCCAACCACTGAATGTTATCCTGCTCCCAAATATATATACTGTAGCTATAGCCAACCACTGAACGTTATCCTGCTCCCAAATATATATATATATATATATATATATATATATATATATATATATATATATATATATATACTGTAGCTATAGCCAACCACTGAACGTTATCCTGCTCCCAAATATATATATACTGTAGCTATAGCCAACCACTGAACGTTATCCTGCTCCCAAATATATATACTGTAGCTATAGCCAACCACTGAACGTTATCCTGCCCCCAAATATATATACTGTAGCTATAGCCAACCATTGCAGTTGATATGGTCAGTAGTGACTTGCCACATGATAGGTAAACAAACAAACAGTCAAGTAGCCTACAAGCTGAGGATGAAAAATTTATGCACTCACTAAAAACAAGCGGATTCAGCAACACGGACACCGATGGAAATTCTTGCGATTTGACAGTTCCCAAAGGACATGAACTGGTTGAATCAACATTGTTTCTACTTTATAGGACAAGGCTTAATCAGTTTTATGGGAAACCAGCCAATAGTGTACAGCCATAATATAAATGTTTAATGTCTGTTTCCACTAGATTGCGTTACTGACTGACCAGACTGTCTGACCTGCACTGCCTCCTCCTGACTGATATCTAACCAGCCCAGAGGCTTGAAGAGACATTAGACTGTCTGACTGATATCTAACCAGCCCAGAGGCTTGAAGAGACATTAGACTGTCTGACTGATATCTAACCAGCCCAGAGGCTTGAAGAGACATTAGACTGTCTGACTGATATCTAACCAGCCCAGAGGCTTGAAGAGACATTAGACTGTCTGACTGATATCTAACCAGCCCAGAGGCTTGAAGAGACATTAGACTGTCTGACTGATATCTAACCAGCCCAGAGGCTTGAAGAGACATTAGACTGTCTGACTGATATCTAATCAGCCCAGAGGCTTGAAGAGACATTAGACTGTCTGACTGATATCTAACCAGCCCAGAGGCTTGAAGAGACATTAGACTGTCTGACTGATATCTAACCAGCCCAGAGGCTTGAAGAGACATTAGACTGTCTGACTGATATCTAACCAGCCCAGAGGCTTGAAGAGACATTAGACTGTCTGACTGATATCTAACCAGCCCAGAGGCTTGAAGAGACATTAGACTGTCTGACTGATATCTAACCAGCCCAGAGGCTTGAAGAGACATTAGACTGTCTGACTGATATCTAACCAGCCCAGAGGCTTGAAGAGACATTAGACTGTCTGACTGATATCTAACCAGCCCAGAGGCTTGAAGAGACATTAGACTGTCTGACTGATATCTAACCAGCCCAGAGGCTTGAAGAGACATTAGACTGTCTGACTGATATCTAACCAGCCCAGAGGCTTGAAGAGACATTAGACTGTCTGACCTGCACTGCCTCCTCCTGACTGATATCTAACCAGCTCAGAGGCTTGAAGAGACATTAGACTGTCTGACTGATATCTAACCAGCCCAGAGGCTTGAAGAGACATTAGACTGTCTGACCTGCACTGCCTCCTCCTGACTGATATCTAACCAGCTCAGAGGCTTGAAGAGACATTAGACTGTCTGACTGATATCTAACCAGCCCAGAGGCTTGAAGAGACATTAGACTGTCTGACTGATATCTAACCAGCCCAGAGGCTTGAAGAGACATTAGACTGTCTGACTGATATCTAACCAGCCCAGAGGCTTGAAGAGACATTAGACTGTCTGACTGATATCTAACCAGCCCAGAGGCTTGAAGAGACATTAGACTGTCTGACTGATATCTAACCAGCCCAGAGGCTTGAAGAGACATTAGACTGTCTGACTGATATCTAACCAGCCCAGAGGCTTGAAGAGACATTAGACTGTCTGACTGATATCTAACCAGCCCAGAGGCTTGAAGAGACATTAGACTGTCTGACTGATATCTAACCAGCCCAGAGGCTTGAAGAGACATTAGACTGTCTGACTGATATCTAACCAGCCCAGAGGCTTGAAGAGACATTAGACTGTCTGACCTGCACTGCCTCCTCCTGACTGATATCTAACCAGCCCAGAGGCTTGAAGAGACATTAGACTGTCTGACTGATATCTAACCAGCCCAGAGGCTTGAAGAGACATTAGACTGTCTGACTGATATCTAACCAGCCCAGAGGCTTGAAGAGACATTAGACTGTCTGACTGATATCTAACCAGCCCAGAGGCTTGAAGAGACATTAGACTGTCTGACTGATATCTAACCAGCCCAGAGGCTTGAAGAGACATTAGACTGTCTGACTGATATCTAACCAGCCCAGAGGCTTGAAGAGACATTAGACTGTCTGACTGATATCTAACCAGCCCAGAGGCTTGAAGAGACATTAGACTGTCTGACTGATATCTAATCAGCCCAGAGGCTTGAAGAGACATTAGACCACATATGTCAGAGTCAAGGCCCGCGGGCCACATCCGGCCCGCGAGAAGGTTTTTTACGGCCCCTGGGATGATCTTGATTTATTATTAGAACCGGCCCGCAGACCGCAGCAAGCCGGCAGCCCGCAGATCTTTTACACGCACCAATACTACATTTCCCACAATGCAACGGTGACGCACCGAGCAGTAGGCTGCTTCATTTCAATATTTATTGGCACAGCAGTCGTCAGCATCACAGTAAAATTAACTTTCAGATACCCATCAAAAATGGCAAAACGGAAGGTGGACACTGAGAACCGGGGGTTTCAAACAAGGTGGGAGTCGGAGTATATGTTCACGGAGGTAGCTGGAAAACCTGTGTGTCTTCTGTGTGGAGAAAGTGTGGCGGTACTGAAAGAGTATAATCTGAGACGACATTATGAAACGAAACACGCGGACAAAAACAAGAATATGGACATGGAACAAAGGCTACAAAAGGCAGAGGAATTAAAACGAGGCCTCAAATCTCGACAGGCTCTGTTCAAAAAAGCCGTGACGTGGAAAGCTCACCACCAAACCTCCAAATGGAGTTGATTGACCTCCAATGCAATGATGCACTGAGGGCAAAATATGCGGCAGTGGGTGCTGCGGAGTTCGCCCGTTTCCTCCCCGACACAATGCCCCAGCTGCGCATCCAGGCTGCTCAAACGTTGTCTATGTTTGGCAGCACATACCTGTGTGAACAACTGTTTTCTTTGATGAACCTGAACAAAACATCACACAGAAGTCGACTTACTGCTGAACACCTCCACTCAATTCTGAGGATTTCCTCAGCTCAGAGCCTTACCCCGAACATTGATGAACTTGTGGAAAAGATGGGACACCACCAAGTATCACCCTCAACCTCAAACAAGTGAACATTACTGTGCAATCACATATTTAGAGTTTTTACTCAGTTCAAGTTTAAAAGTTAAAGTTTAATATTTGTTTTCACTGCATGTTACTTCTCCTTAAACAAAGTGTTGTTTTTGATTAATAGATTTTTGCACTTTATTTTATTGTATTTCAATCCAATTATATTTTAAAAATATTTCAGTTGAGTGGATGATAGAAAATTGCTATTATTGTTTTTTTCTTTGAAGTAAATTTAGCCCACTTTTGCTAAAATAGAAAATATAGGCTACTGATGGTGCCTTGAATACCGGTTTCTTTCATTTAATGTTCATGTTATGGGGATTTTTATATAAAGGAAATTTGTCTTTTGTGTCTGTTGAAAATTAAAGATTACTGACAGAGCCATAAGAAAATATTGCTTTATTTATCTGATCATATTGGAATATATTTGTTAGGTTTTCAGTAGGTTCAATTAGGTTCACTAGACTATATGCGTCATTTAAAAAATTTTCAATGAACATTCGAACAGTCCGGCCCTCGGCTTGTAGCTAAATTTTTTATTTGGCCCTCCGTCCATTTGACTTTGACACCCCTGCATTAGACTGTCTGACTGATATCTAACCAGCCCAGAGGCTTGAAGAGACATTAGACTGTCTGACTGATATCTAACCAGCTCAGAGGCTTGAAGAGACATTAGACTGTCTGACTGATATCTAACCAGCCCAGAGGCTTGAAGAGACATTAGACTGTCTGACTGATATCTAACCAGCCCAGAGGCTTGAAGAGACATTAGACTGTCTGACTGATATCTAACCAGCTCAGAGGCTTGAAGAGACATTAGACTGTCTGACTGATATCTAACCAGCCCAGAGGCTTGAAGAGACATTAGACTGTCTGACCTGCACTGCCTCCTCCTGACTAATATCTAACCAGCCCAGAGGCTTGAAGAGACATTAGACTGTCTGACTGATATCTAACCAGCCCAGAGGCTTGAAGAGACATTAGACTGTCTGACTGATATCTACCCAGCCCAGAGGCTTGAATAGACATTAGACTGTCTGACTGATATCTAACCAGCCCAGAGGCTTGAAGAGACATTAGACTGTCTGACTGATACCTAACCAGCCCAGAGGCTTGAAGAGACATTAGACTGTCTGACTGATATCTAACCAGCCCAGAGGCTTGAAGAGACATTAGACTGTCTGACTGATATCTAACCAGCCCAGAGGCTTGAAGAGACATTAGACTGTCTGACCTGTACTGCCTCCTCCTGACTGATATCTAACCAGCCCAGAGGCTTGAAGAGACATTAGACTGTCTGACTGATATCTAACCAGCCCAGAGGCTTGAAGAGACATTAGACTGTCTGACTGATATCTAACCAGCCCAGACGCTTGAAGAGACATTAGACTGTCTGACTGATATCTAACCAGCCCAGAGGCTTGAAGAGACATTAGACTGTCTGACTGATATCTAACCAGCCCAGAGGCTTGAAGAGACATTAGACTGTCTGACTGATATCTAACCAGCCCAGAGGCTTGAAGAGACATTAGACTGTCTGACTGATATCTAACCAGCCCAGAGGCTTGAAGAGACATTAGACTGTCTGACTGATATCTAACCAGCCCAGAGGCTTGAAGAGACATTAGACTGTCTGACCTGCACTGCCTCCTCCTGACTAATATCTAACCAGCCCAGAGGCTTGAAGAGACATTAGACTGTCTGACTGATATCTAACCAGCCCAGAGGCTTGAAGAGACATTAGACTGTCTGACTGATATCTACCCAGCCCAGAGGCTTGAATAGACATTAGACTGTCTGACTGATATCTAACCAGCCCAGAGGCTTGAAAAGACATTAGACTGTCTGACTGATACCTAACCAGCCCAGAGGCTTGAAGAGACATTAGACTGTCTGACTGATATCTAACCAGCCCAGAGGCTTGAAGAGACATTAGACTGTCTGACTGATATCTAACCAGCCCAGAGGCTTGAAGAGACATTAGACTGTCTGACCTGTACTGCCTCCTCCTGACTGATATCTAACCAGCCCAGAGGCTTGAAGAGACATTAGACTGTCTGACTGATATCTAACCAGCCCAGAGGCTTGAAGAGACATTAGACTGTCTGACTGATATCTAACCAGCCCAGACGCTTGAAGAGACATTAGACTGTCTGACTGATATCTAACCAGCCCTGAGGCTTGAAGAGACATTAGACTGTCTGACTGATATCTAACCAGCTCAGAGGCTTGAAGAGACATTAGACTGTCTGACTGATATCTAACCAGCTCAGAGGCTTGAAGAGACATTAGACTGCCTGACTGATATCTAACCAGCCCAGAGGCTTGAAGAGACATTAGACTGTCTGACTGATATCTAACCAGCCCAGAGGCTTGAAGAGACATTAGACTGTCTGACTGATATCTAACCAGCCCAGAGGCTTGAAGAGACATTAGACTGTCTGACTGATATCTAACCAGCCCAGAGGCTTGAAGAGACATTAGACTGTCTGACTGATATCTAACCAGCTCAGAGGCTTGAAGAGACATTAGACTGTCTGACTGATATCTAACCAGCCCAGAGGCTTGAAGAGACATTAGACTGTCTGACCTGCACTGCCTCCTCCTGACTGATATCTAACCAGCCCAGAGACTTGAAGAGACATTAGACTGTCTGACAGATATCTAACCAGCCCAGAGTGTTGAAGAGACATTAGACTGTCTGACTGATATCTAACCAGCCCAGAGGCTTGAAGAGACATTAGACTGACTGATATCTAACCAGCCCAGAGGCTTACAGAGACATTATACTGTCTGACTGATATCTAACCAGCCCAGAGGCTTGAAGAGACATTAGACTGTCTGACTGATATCTAACCAGCCCAGAGGCTTGAAGATACATTAGACTGACTGATATCTAACCAGCCCAGAGGCTTACAGAGACATTAGACTGTCTGACTGATATCTAACCAGCCCAGAGGCTTGAAGAGACATTAGACTGTCTGACTGATATCTAACCAGCTCAGAGGCTTGAAGAGACATTAGACTGTCTGACTGATATCTAACCAGCCCAGAGGCTTGAAGAGACATTAGACTGTCTGACTGATATCTAACCAGCCCAGAGGCTTGAAGAGACATTAGACTGTCTGACCTGTACTGCCTCCTCCTGACTGATATCTAACCAGCCCAGAGGCTTGAAGAGACATTAGACTGTCTGACTGATATCTAACCAGCCCAGAGGCTTGAAGAGACATTAGACTGTCTGACTGATATCTAACCAGCCCAGAGGCTTGAAGAGACATTAGACTGTCTGACTGATATCTAACCAGCCCAGAGGCTTGAAGAGACATTAGACTGTCTGACTGATATCTAACCAGCTCAGAGGCTTGAAGAGACATTAGACTGTCTGACTGATATCTAACCAGCTCAGAGGCTTGAAGAGACATTAGACTGCCTGACTGATATCTAACCAGCCCAGAGGCTTGAAGAGACATTAGACTGTCTGACTGATATCTAACCAGCCCAGAGGCTTGAAGAGACATTAGACTGTCTGACTGATATCTAACCAGCCCAGAGGCTTGAAGAGACATTAGTCTGTCTGACTGATATCTAACCAGCCCAGAGGCTTGAAGAGACATTAGACTGTCTGACTGATATCTAACCAGCTCAGAGGCTTGAAGAGACATTAGACTGTCTGACTGATATCTAACCAGCTCAGAGGCTTGAAGAGACATTAGACTGTCTGACTGATATCTAACCAGCCCAGAGGCTTGAAGAGACATTAGACTGTCTGACTGATATCTAACCAGCCCAGAGGCTTGATGAGACATTAGGCTGTCTGACTGATATCTAACCAGCTCAGAGGCTTGAAGAGACATTAGACTGTCTGACTGATATCTAACCAGCCCAGAGGCTTGAAGAGACATTAGACTGTCTGACCTGCACTGCCTCCTCCTGACTGATATCTAACCAGCCCAGAGACTTGAAGAGACATTAGACTGTCTGACTGATATCTAACCAGCCCAGAGGCTTGAAGAGACATTAGACTGTCTGACTGATATCTAACCAGCCCAGAGGCTTGAAGAGACATTAGACTGACTGATATCTAACCAGCCCAGAGGCTTACAGAGACATTATACTGTCTGACTGATATCTAACCAGCCCAGAGGCTTGAAGAGACATTAGACTGTCTGACTGATATCTAACCAGCCCAGAGGCTTGAAGAGACATTAGACTGACTGATATCTAACCAGCCCAGAGGCTTACAGAGACATTAGACTGTCTGACTGATATCTAACCAGCCCAGAGGCTTGAAGAGACATTAGACTGTCTGACTGATATCTAACCAGCTCAGAGGCTTGAAGAGACATTAGACTGTCTGACTGATATCTAACCAGCCCAGAGGCTTGAAGAGACATTAGACTGTCTGACTGATATCTAACCAGCCCAGAGGCTTGAAGAGACATTAGACTGTCTGACTGATATCTAACCAGCCCAGAGGCTTGAAGAGACATTAGACTGTCTGACTGATATCTAACCAGCCCAGAGGCTTGAAGAGACATTAGACTGTTTAAGCTACACTGCCTCCTCCTGTGAGAGCCACGTCAGGCGACACTACACCGTCCCAACAATGCAAACACACATCCTGGTCGAGGTCACTGGAGACGGGGGGACACAAAGGCCACCATGGCAACGCTGGAAAGACAAAGATAACTCAAGGTAATTTTCTGTTATTTAACGTTCCTGAATGCCATTGACAATACCCCAATTTGATAAATACTCCTATTTCATAATCCATTTCTTTGTATTTCAGTTAGAGAAACTAAACTGTGAACTGTGTGTGTCATGCTTAGGAAAGTGACACTGAGGAGGAGGAGGAGGAGGAACGGGGGAGCTTCTGTAAAAAGATGAAGATGCAAGTTATTAAAGTGGAAGAAGATTCTGCTGAGGAGAATTCTGACAAACTATTGAGGAGGATATATGAGCTAGAGCAACAGAACAGAAACATCGATATAGACTTGAAGCAGGAGAACTCTGAATTAAAGAAAACTTCTAAGGACTTGAAGCAGAAGAACTCTGAGCTAGAGAACACTTCTGAAGACTTAAAGCAGAAGAACTCTGAGCTAGAGAACACTTCTGAAGACTTAAAGCAGAAGAACTCTGAGCTAGAGAAAACTTCTGAAGACTTGAAGCAGAAGAACTCTGAGCTAGAGAAAACTTCTGAAGACTTAAAACAGAAGAACTCTGAGCTAGAGAACACTTCTGAAGACTTAAAACAGAAGAACTCTGAACTAGAGAAAACTTCTGAAGACTTGAAGCAGAAGAACTCTGAGCTAGAGAAAACTTATGAAGACTTGAAGCAGAAGAACTCTGAACTAGAGAAAGACTTGGAGCAGAAGAATCAACAGGAAAAGTCATGTTCTATAAATTAAGCTCAGACTACACTAAAAGAAGGCGCTACCTAGAACCATAACGGTTCTTCAATTATCTTCGTAGGAGAACCCTCTGAAAATATTTTTTTTTTGTTACAAGTGGAACCCTTTCACCACTAAAAGGTTCTAAGTAGAACCTTTTCACCACCCAAGGGTTCTACCTGAAACAAATAAGGGTTTTCCTATGGGGACAAACAAAGAACCCCTCTGCGTGTAGTATCAAAATAACTATAAATGGGAATTATCTTCTTGGAGATAAGTGTCAGAATCTGGGCACTAAACTCGCTGTTTTTGTGTTTTAATCACTGTTTATATCCATTTCTACTCAGCACAGACTAATAATACCCACCCAGTCCTGTAGATGAATACCTCTCTGAGTGGTTTTACAGTGTCCCAGTCCTGTAGATGAATACCTCTCTGAGTGTGTCACGGTTTCGGCCGAGACTGCTCCTCCTCCTGGTTCGGGCAGGCTTCGGCGACCGCCGTCCCCGGAGTACTAGCTGCCACCGCTCTATGTTTCTGCAGTCCATTGCTTTTGTCTGTCTGTACCACCTGTGGCCAATTGTGTGTTGATTGCGTGCCCTATAAGTTCCTTGTTTTGTGTTAGTATTATTGTGTGTTGTTTTTCCCTGTCATGTTGTTCGGAGCTACGTGTTTGCACTCTGTTTGTTTTATGTTTAGTGTTTACGCGTGTTTGCGTAATTCTCCCTCGCCTCTTGTTTTTGTCGAGGTCGTGTTATTTGACTTTGGATTATTAAAGTCTGTTGGACTTAACCTCTGTGTCCTGCACCTGACTCCTCCACCACATCCACATCGGTTCCCTTCTGACAGAACAACACACCATCATGGAGTCAGCAGGAACAGCGGCGGCACCCGAATCCCTGGAATACCGGATCAATTACCAGGACACCATGATCCGGCAACTCGGGGCCGCCATGGACGAGGTGTCCAACACACTGCGCCGTTTGATGAATCGGGAGGTGCCCACGCCTTCTCACACCATCCCAGCACCAACGGCCAGTCCTCCTCTCTCAGCACCGGAACCCAGTGGCATTCGGCTCTCGCTCCCGAGGGCATATGACGGTTCTGCAGCCGGGTGTCAGGGCTTCCTCCTACAGGTAGAACTTTACCTTGCCACTATACACCCGGCGCCCTCGGGATACGAGAGCGTCTCCGCCCTCATCTCCTGTCTCTCCGGCAAGGCGTTGGAGTGGGCCAACGCCGAATGGAGGGGAATAGACGCCGCAACCATCACCTACGCGGAGTTTTCCCGCCGCTTCAGGACTGTCTTTGATCATCCACCTGAGGGGAAAGCGGCGGGAGAGCGTCTATTCCACCTCCGACAGGGGAAGAGGAGCGCACAGGAGTTCGCACTGGAGTTCCGGACACTAGCAGCGGATGCGGGGTGGAATGAGAGGGCCCTCATCGACCACTACCGGTGTAGCCTACGAGAGGACGTTCGTCGTGAGATGGCCTGCAGGGACACCAACCTGTCGTTCGACCAGCTGGTGGACATCTCCATCCGTCTAGACACCCTGCTGGCTACCCGCGGACGTCCCGAGTGGGGGTCGTCCATTCCACCCTCCAGCACCTCCGAGCCGATTCCTATGGAGCTCGGGGGTGCTGGTGCTAGAGAGAGGAGGAGAGGGAACCCGAGGGAGGCCATCCCCTGCACCACCTGTGGTCGTGGAGGACACACCGCGGCCAGGTGCTGGGGAGGGTCTCCTGGGAGAGGTGACAGCAGGCCACGCACTGGGGAGTCATTTCAGGTGAGTAGGCGCCCCACTTACCCAGAGCTCTCTGTTGGTCACATGAGTATTCCTGTGAGATTTCCACAGGTGGCACCTCATTCCCAGCATAAGGCGCTAGTAGATTCAGGCGCAGCTGGGAACTTTATTGATCGGGCATTTTGTGCTAGGTTAGGAATTCCCCTTCGGCCGGTAGAAGTTCCATTCCCTGTCCACGCATTAGACAGCCGGCCGTTGGGGTCGGGTCTGATCAGGGATGTCACAGCACCGCTGACGATGACGACGCAGGGGGGTCATGAGGAAATCATTCAGTTCTATCTGATTGACTCTCCTGCGTACCCAGTGGTGTTGGGCCTTCCCTGGTTAAGCACCCATGATCCTACCATAGCGTGGCAACAGAGGGCTCTTATGGAGTGGTCTGCCCAGTGTGTAGGGAGATGTCTAGGTGTTTCCATAGGGGCGACCTCGGTAGAGAGTCCGAACCAAGTGCCCGCACTGCGCATTACCCCCGAGTATGAGGATTTAGCACTCGTGTTTAGCAAATCGAGGGCAACACAGGGGGACTGTGCGATAAATCTCCAGACAGGAGCAGCTCTTCCCCGGAGTCATGTGTATCCCCTGTCTCAAGAGGAAACTGCGGCTATGGAGACTTACATAGCCGAGTCCTTGGCACAGGGATACATACGGTCCTCCACTTCTCCGGTCTCCTCGAGTTTCTTCTTTGTGAAGAAGAAGGACGGGGGATTGCGCCCGTGTAGTGATTACCGTAGTCTCAATCAGATCACAGTGAAATACAGTTACCCACTTCCACTGATTGCGACGATGACGGAGTCATTACGCGGAGCGCGGTTCTTCACAAAGTTGGATCTCAGGAGCGCGTACAATCTGGTGCGCATTAGGGAGGGGGATGAATGGAAAACAGCATTTAGCACCACCTCGGGTCATTACGAGTATCTCGTCATGCCATACGGGTTAATGAATGCTCCTTCAGTCTTCCAATCCTTTGTTGACGAGATTTTCCGGGACATGCATGGGCAGGGTGTAGTGGTGTACATCGACGACATCCTAGTGTATTCTTCTACACGAGCCGAGCATGTAGCCCAGGTGCGCCGAGTGTTGAGACGACTGTTGGAGCATGACTTGTATGTCAAGGCAGAGAAATGCCTGTTCTTCCAGGAGTCCGTCTCCTTTTTGGGTTATCGGTTGTCCGCGTCTGGCGTGGAGATAGAGGTAGACCGGGTATCGGCTGTGCGTAATTGGCAAACTCCAACCACTGTAAAAGAGGTGCAGCAGTTCTTGGGTTTTGCTAATTACTACCGGAGGTTTATTCGGGGTTTTGGACAGGTTGCAGCTCCCATTACGTCCCTGCTAAAGGGGGGTCCGGTGCGTTTGCAGTGGTCGGCTGAGGCGGACAGGGCATTTGTCAAACTAAAGAACCTGTTCACCTCGGCTCCTGTGCTGGCGCATCCGGATCCCTCTTTACCATTCCAAGTCGAGGTAGACGCGTCCGAGACCGGTATTGGGGCAGTTCTATCACAACGGTCCGGCACGCCACCTAAACTCCGCCCCTGTGCGTTCTACTCCAAGAAGCTCAGCTCGGCGGAGAGTAACTATGATGTTGGGGACAGGGAGCTGTTAGCCGTAGTCCAGGCCCTAAAGGTGTGGAGGCATTGGCTTGAGGGGGCTCAACACCCTTTCCTCATTCTGACGGATCACCGTAACCTGGAGTACATCCGGGCAGCTAGGAGATTGAACCATCGTCAGGCTAGGTGGAACATGTTCCTAACCCGGTTCGTTTTTAAGATCACATACATCCCTGGGTCCCAGAATGGTAAGGCAGATGCCCTGTCCTGGCGGTATGACACAGAGGAGAGGTCCAACGAGCCTACTTCCATACTGCCGGAGTCTTGTTTGGTGGCTCCGGTGGTATGGGAGGTCGATTCAGAAATCGAGCGGGCACTGCGTACCGACCCTACTCCCCCCGAGTGTCCTGTGGGGCGGACGTACGTTCCGCTCGAGATTCGTGATCGACTTATTTATTGGGCTCATACATCACCCTCCTCTGGACATCCAGGTATTGGCCGGACATTGCACTGTCTTAGCATGAAATACTGGTGGCCAACGTTAGCCAGGGATGTGAGGGTTTATGTCTCCTCCTGCTCGGTGTGTGCCCAGTGTAAGGCGCCTAGACATTTGCCCAGGGGTAAGCTACATCCCCTGCCCGTTCCACAACGACCATGGTCCCACCTATCGGTGGATTTCGTAACCGACCTTCCCCCCTCCCAGGGGAATACCACCATTTTGGTCGTTGTGGATCGGTTTTCCAAGGCCTGTCGTCTCCTTCCCATGCCGGGTCTCCCTACTGCCCTACAAACCGCTGAGGCCCTATTCACCCATGTTTTCCGGCACTATGGGGTACCCGAGGATATAGTGTCTGACCGAGGTCCCCAGTTCACCTCCAGAGTTTGGGGGGCGTTCATGGAACGGTTGGGGGTCTCGGTAAGCCTTACCTCGGGGTACCACCCAGAGAGTAATGGGCAGGTGGAACGTGTCAACCAGGATGTGGGTAGGTTTTTGAGGTCCTATTGCCGGGACCGGCCGGAGGAGTGGTCTAGGTTCATCCCCTGGGCAGAGATGGCCCAGAACTCTCTCCGCCACTCCTCCACCAATTTAACACCCTTCCAGTGTGTTTTAGGTTATCAGCCGGTCCTGGCACCATGGCACGAGAGCCAGATCGAGGCCCCTGCGGTGGACGAGTGGATTCGGCGCTCGGAGGAGACGTGGGACGCTGCCCATGTCCATCTGCAGCGTGCCATCCGTCAACAGAAGGCGAGCGCCGACCGCCACCGCAGTGAGGGACCGGTGTATGCACCGGGAGATCGAGTCTGGCTCTCGACTCGAAACCTGCCCCTCCGCCTGCCCTGCCGGAAGCTGGGTCGGCGGTTTATGGGGCCCTTCAAAGTCCTGAGAAGATTGAACGAGGTGTGTTACAGGTTACAACTGCCTATAGAGTATAAAAATATTAACCCCTCGTTCCATGTGTCTCTTCTCAGGCCGGTGGTAGCTGGCCCACTCCAAGAGGATGAGATAGGAGAGACCCCTCCGCCCCCTTTGGACATCGAGGGGGTCCCGGCGTACAGGGTCCGGACCATCTTGGACTCAAGGCGCCGGATGAGTGGTCTCCAGTATCTCGTGGAGTGGGAGGGGTACGGTCCGGAGGAACGGTGCTGGGTGCCCAGGAGGGACATACTCGATCCATCCCTCCTGACTGAGTTTCACCATGGGCATCCCACGCGCCCGGGTCCGCGTCCTCCTGGCCGTCCCCGAGGCCGGGGTCGGCGCACGGCTGGAGCCGCGCGTCAAGGGGGGGGTACTGTCACGGTTTCGGCCGAGACTGCTCCTCCTCCTGGTTCGGGCAGGCTACGGCGAGCGCCGTCCCCGGAGTACTAGCTGCCACCGCTCTATGTTTCTGCAGTCCATTGCTTTTGTCTGTCTGTACCACCTGTGGCCAATTGTGTGTTGATTGCGTGCCCTATAAGTTCCTTGTTTTGTGTTAGTATTATTGTGTGTTGTTTTTCCCTGTCATGTTGTTCGGAGCTACGTGTTTGCACTCTGTTTGTTTTATGTTTAGTGTTTACGCGTGTTTGCGTAATTCTCCCTCGTCTCTTGTTTTTGTCGAGGTCGCGTTATTTGACTTTGGATTATTAAAGTCTGTTGGACTTAACCTCTGTGTCCTGCACCTGACTCCTCCACCACATCCACATCGGTTCCCTTCTGACAGAGTGGTTCTACAGTGTCCCAGTCCTGTAGATGAATACCTCTCTGAGTGGTTTTACAGTGTCTCCGTCCTGTAGATGAATACCTCTCTGAGTGGTTTTACAGTGTTTCAGTCCTGTAGATGAATACCTCTCTGAGTGGTTCTACAGTGTCTCAGTCCTGTAGATGAATACCTCTCTGAGTGGTTCTACAGTGTCTCCGTCCTGTAGATGAATACCTCTCTGAGTGGTTTTACAGTGTCCCAGTCCTGTAGATGAATACCTCTCTGAGTGGTTTTACAGTGTCTCAGTCCTGTAGATGAATACCTCTCTGTAGATGAATACCTCTCTGAGTGGTTTTACAGTGTCTCAGTCCTGTAGATGAATACCTCTCTGAGTGGTTTTACAGTGTCTCAGTCCTGTAGATGAATACCTCTCTGAGTGGTTTTACAGTGTCTCCGTCCTGTAGATGAATACCTCTCTGAGTGGTTTTACAGTGTCTCAGTCCTGTAGATGAATACCTCTCTGAGTGGTTTTACAGTGTCTCAGTCCTGTAGATGAATACCTCTCTGAGTGGTTTTACAGTGTCCCAGTCCTGTAGATGAATACCTCTCTGAGTGGTTCTACAGTGTCCCAGTCCTGTAGATGAATACCTCTCTGAGTGGTTTTACAGTGTTTCAGTCCTGTAGATGAATACCTCTCTGAGTGGTTCTACAGTGTCCCAGTCCTGTAGATGAATACCTCTCTGAGTGGTTCTACAATGTTTCTCCACTGTGTTTAATCTACATGATATATCAGCTCTTACTGGTCAGAATTGAAGGAATGATGGATGGCGCTAAACACAGGGAAATTCTTGAGGGAAACCTGTTTCAGTCTTCCAGAGATTTGAGACTGGGACGGAGGTTCACCTTCCAGCAGGTCAATGACCCTAAGCATACTGCTAAAGCAACACTTGAGTGGTTTAAGGGGAAACATTTAAATGTCTTGGAATGGCCTAGTCAAAGCCCAGACCTCAATCCAATTGAGAATCTGTGGTATGACTTAAAGATTGCTGTACACCAGCAGAACCCATCCAACTTGAAGGAGCTGGAGCAGTTTTGCCTTGAAGAATGGGCAAAAATCCCAGTGGCTAGATGTGCCAAGCTTATAGAGACATACCCCAAGAGACTTGCAGCTGTAATTGCTGCAAAAGGTGGCTCTAAAAAGTATTGACTTTGGGGGGGGGGGGGGGTGAATAGTTATGAATGCTCAAGTTTTCAGTTTTTTTGTCTTACTTCTTGTTTGTTTCACAATAAAAAATATTTTTCATCTTCAAAGTGGTAGGCATGTTGTGTAAATCAATTGATACAAACCCCCAAAAAATCAATTTTAATTCCAGGTTGTAAGGCAACAAAATTGGAAAAATACCAAGGGGAGTGAATACTTTCGCAAACCACTTATATATATATATATATATATATATATATATATATATATATATATATACATTTATAATTAAAATTAATATGTTTTTTTTTACTTTTATTTGTGGTGTGGTTTTCATATCAGCCCTTTTGAGCTTCCCAGCCTCACCTGAACACCGTTTTTACCTGTTTATTTATCTGCAGTGTTTTGTCTTTCACTTCTTTTCTTTGGTGTGAATAAAACCTAAAACCTAATTGAGAAATGGTATCACTTGCAATGACTTGTTATGTTTAAACCGTGATTCAAACTGAGACTCAGTGATATGACATGTAAGGCTGTGTATCTGCCTGTATTCATATATGTACCTGATTTCCATTCAGACTGCTTTGTCCAGCCAAGTGGCACTTTGTGGGATACATTGAATGTAATGGAGTTGAAGTTGTGTTCCCAGCAGTCCACAGGATGGCGCCAGAGCAGCATAACTGGACGGGTGAGACATGAGTAATATACCAGGGAAATACACTATATATACAAAAGTATGTGGAAAACCCTTCAAATTAGTGGATTCGGCTATTTCAGCCAAACCCGTTGCTGACAGGTGTATGAAATCGAGCACACAGCCATGCAATCTCCATAGACAAACATTGGCAGTAGAATGGCCTTACTGAAGAGCTCATTGACTTTCAACATGGCACAGTCATAGAATGCCACCTTTCCAACAAGTCACATTTCTGCCCTGCTAGAGCTGCCCCGGTCAACTGTAAGTGCGTTTATTGTGAAGTGGAAACGTCTAGGAGCAACAACGGCTCAGCCGTGAAGTTGTAGGCCACACAAGCTCACAGAACGGGACCGCTTAGTGTCTATGGAGATTGCATGGCTGTGTGCTCGATTTTATACACCTGTCAGCAACCGGTGTGGCTGAAATATCCAAATCCACTAATTTGAAAGGGTGTCCACATACTGCTGTATATATAGTGTATAGTTACACAGTGCTTTCGGAAAGTATTCAGACCCCTTGACTTTTTCCACATTTTGTTACGTTAAAGCCTTATTCTAAAATTGATTAAACTGATTTTTTTCCCTCATCAATCTTCACACAACATCCCATAATGACAAAGTTATGTGTTTTTAGAACTCCTGTGTTGTCTTGGTTGTGTGCTTAGGCTCATTGTCCTGTTGGAAGGTGAACCTTCACCCCAGTCTGAGGTCCAGAGCGCTCTGGAACAGGTTTTCATCAAGGATCTCGCTGTACTTTGCTCTGTTCATCTTTCCCTCGATCCTGACTAGTCTCCCAGTCCCTGCCACTAAAAAACATCCCCACAGCATGCTGCCACCACCATGTTTCACCGTAGGGATGGTGCCAGGTTTCCTCCAGACGTGACGCTTGGCATTCAGGCCAAAGAGATCCATCTTGGTTTCATCAGACCAGAGAATCTTGTTTCTCATGGTCTGAGAGTCTTTAGGTGCCTTTTGGCAAACTCCAAGCGGGCTGTCATGTGCCTTTTACTGAGGAGTGGCTTCCGTCTGGTCACTCTACCATAAAGACCTGATTGGTGGAGTGCTGCAGAGATGTCCTTCTGGAAGGTTCTCGCATATCCACAGAGGAACTCTGGCGCTCTGTCAGAGTGACCATCGGGTTCTTGGTCACCTCCCTGACCAAGGCCCTTCTCCCCCGATTGCTCAGTTTGGCCGGGCGGCAAGCTCTAGGAAGAATCTTGGTGGTTCCAAACTTATTCCATTTAAGAATGATGGAGGCCACTGTGTTCTTGGGGACCTTCAATGCTGCAGACATTTTTTGGTACCCTTCCCCTCGGCACAATCCTGTCTTGGAGCTCTACGGACAATTCCTTCGACCTCATGGCTTGGTTTTTGCTCTGACATGCACTGTCAACTGTGGAACCTTATATAGACAGGTGTGTGCCTTTCCAAATCATGTCCAATCAATTGAATTTACCACAGGTGGAATCCAATCAAGTTGTAGAAACATCTCAGGGATGATCAACGGAAACAGGATGCACATGAGCTCAATTTCGAATCTCATAGCAAAGGGTCTGAAAACTTCTGTAAATAAGGTATTTCTATATATTTGCAAACATGTCTAAAAACCTGTTTTCACTTTGTCATTATGGGGTATTGTGAGTAAATTGATGGGGAAAAATAACTAATTTAATCTATTTTAGAATAAGGCTGTAACTTAACAAAATGTGGAAAAAGTCAAGGGGTCTGAATACTTTTTGAATGCACTGTAGATGTGGTGTGGACTGTATACTCAATACAATCTAAATCTGATACCTCACTGTCTGTCTTTTGACTGATACTGCTTTTTAAACTGCTCTGGTCAATCTACTCAAATATTTGTAATATACATTTTTCTCTCTACAAGCAATACTTTGATAATTTGTCATTTCTAATAATGAAACATCAATTTATGAATAGATAGAGCAGGTTTCAGGACAATTACTTAACAGAAAATGTTGAAAAATATACTGCCAATATCTTCCCCACCAAAGAATAGCAGTGTGGTTTTAATATGATTTGACTCTTGCAGGCTGTCAGGATGTCTAGTCACAGAGGAAGGCTGTGCTTCTCTGATCTCAGCTCTGAGGTCAAACCCCTCACACCTGAGAGAGCTGGACCTGAGCTACAATCACCCAGGAGACTCAGGAGTCAGACTGCTCTCTGCTGGACTGGAGGCTCCACACTGCAGACTGGAGAAACTCAAGTATGTAGAGGGTTTATGTCAATGTTCATATCAGACATGTTGGAGTTATCAGGCTAGTTAAGACAAACATTCTGACCACCACTTGGACAAAGTTATGCGATGTCCGTCTCCAGTCCTTTTCTGCCGTCCATGACGATGTTAACTCCAGTGGTGGAAAAAGTACCCAATTGTCATACTTGAGTAAAAGTAAAGATACCTTAATAGAAAATGACTCAACTAAAAGTGAAAGTCACCCAGTAAAATACTACTTGAGTAAAAGTCTAAAAGTATTTGGTTTTAAATATACTTAAGTATCAAAAGTAAATGTAATTGCTATAATATACTAAAGTATCAAAAGTAAAAGTACAAGTATAAATCATTTCAAATTCCTTACATAAAGCAAACCAGACAATTTTCTTGTTTTTAAAATGTACGTTCAGCCAGAGGCAAACTACAACACTCAGACAATTTACAAACAAAGCATTTGTGTTTACTGAGTCCCCCAGATCAGAGGCAGTAGGGATGTTCTCTTGATAAGTGTGTGAATTGGACCATTTTCTGTCCTGCTAAGCATTCAAAATGTAACAAGTAATTTTGGGTGTCAGGGAAAATGTATGGAGTAAAAAGTACATTATTTTCTTTAGGAATGTAGTGAAGTAAAAGTAAAAGTAGTCAAAAATATAAATAGTTAAGTACAGATACCCCAAAAAAACTACTTAAGTAGTACTTTAAAGTATTTTTATTTAAGTACTTTACACCACTGGTTAACTCTCTTTCTTAGCTAGCTGGACTATGCACTTGCCTCTGCTAGCAATACACTGTGCTAACATTAGCCTTTTCTGGACCACAGAAAATAACAGTTTTAAACAGTTGTAAAAACCCACTTCTTCCAGACAGAATAGTTCCTGTAGATTCAGACTTACTCATCACCAATCTGTTGTTATGTCTCGTGGGTTTCATAACCACGTCTGTATAACAATTCAATAATGATGAGACAGGAGACAGGAATCAGTTCAACCATTTATCTGGAACGTGATCATCTCAACACATACAAACCCCCATGATGCTCTGCAGCACAACCCCAATATACAACAAATACATACATAAGTAAATGGACACTAAATAAAACTAATAGAGGAATTTAAATGTTTAGTTGTAGAAGGTAGGGCCATGGGATAGGGTCAGAAAGGTCAGTATGTTTGATAACTGGTTACAGAGGTGACATAACAAGCATAAGGTCCATTATAACACAGTGAAGTAGAGGTGGGAGCTAAAAGCAGACATGGACAGTGAGACGGTGTGAGGAGGTCAGGGGTGAAACACTAGATCAGGACAGGTAGAAATGGCAGGGCTGGAAATAGACACAGAGAAACATTCTGATCATGGCTCAGACCTGACCTGAGACACCCAAACAGAAGATGCCATAGCAAAGTCCTGTCCAGTAGGCTATATGGGATTTCCTTTCATCAAAATACAACACATGGAAATGTGTTCAGTGTGTGTGTCCAGTGTGTGTGTGTGTGTGTGTGTCCAGTGTGTGTGTGTGTGTGTATCAAGTGTGTTTGTGTGTGTGTGTCCAGTGTGTGTGTGTATCCAGTGTGTGTGTGTGTGTCCAGTGTGTCTGTGTGTCCAGTGTGTGTGCGTGTTCAGTGTGTGTGTGTCCAGTGTGTGTGTGTGTGTGTGTGTGTCCAGTGTGTGTGTGTGTGTATGTCCAGTGTGTGTGTGTGTGTCCAGTGTGTGTCCAGTGTGTGTCCAGTGTGTGTGTGTGTGTGTGTTTGTTCAGTGTGTGTGTGTGTCCGTGTCAGTGTGTGTGTGTGTGTGTCTAGTGTGTGTATGTGTGTCCCAAGTGTGTTTGTGTGTGTGTGTGTGTGTGTCCGGTGTATGTGTGTGTGTGTGTGTGTGTGTGTCCGGTGTGTGTGTCTGTGTGTGTGTGTTTGTCCTGCGTGTGTGTGTCCAGTGTGTGTGTTTGTGTCCAGTGTGTGTGTGTGTGTCCAGTGTGTGTCCAGTGTATATGTGTGTGTGTGTGTCCGGTGTGTGTGTGTCCAGTGTGTGTGTGTGTCCAGTGTGTGTGTGTGTCCAGTGTGTGTGTGTGTTTGTGTGTGTCCAGGGTATGTGTGTGTGTCCAGGGTGTGTGTGTCCAGTGTGTGTCTGTGTCCAGTGTGTGTCTGTGTCCAGTGTGTGTGTGTGTGTGTGTGTGTGTGTGTCAAGTGTGTGTGTGTGTCCAGTGTATATGTGTGTGTGTGTGTCCGGTGTGTGTGTGTCCAGTGTGTGTGTGTGTGTCATGTGTGTGTGTGTGTGTGTGTCCAGTGTGTGTGTGTGTGTCCAGTGTGTGTGTGTGTGTCCAGTGTGAGTGTGTGACCTGTGTGTGTGTGTGTGTGTCCAGTGTGTGTGTCCAGTGTTTATCCAGTGTGTGTGTGTGCCCAGTGTGTGTGTGTGTCCAGTGTGTGTGTGTGTGTGTGTTTGTGTGTGTCCAGTGTATGTGTGTGTGTCCAGTGTGTGTCTGTGTCCAGTGTGTGTCTGTGTCCAGTGTGTGTCTGTGTCCAGTGTGTGTGTTCAGTGTGTGTGTGTGTGTGTACAGTGTGTGTGTGTGTGTGTGTCAAGTGTGTGTGTGTGTGTGTCCAGCGTATATGTGTGTGTGTGTGTCCGGTGTGTGTGTGTCCAGTGTGTGGGTGTGTATAGTGTGTGTGTTCAGTGTGTGTGTGTCCAGTGTGTGTGTGTCCAGTGTGTGTGTTTGTCCAGTGTGTATGTGTGTGTGTGTGTGTGTGTGTTTGTGTGTCCAGTGTGAGTGTGTCCAGTGTGTGTGTGTCCAGTGAGTGTGTTTGTCCAGTGTGTGTCCAGTGTGTGAGTGTGTCCAGTGTGTGTGTGTGTGTCCAGTGTGTGAGTGTGTCCAGTCAGTGTGTGTGTGTCCAGTGTGTGTGTGTCCAGTGTGTGTGTTCAGTGTGTGTGTCCAGTGTGTATGTGTTCAGTGTGTGTGTGTGTCAGTGTTACCATGGTTATTATTTACAGGGACACTGAGGAGTCAGCACTATGAACCCTAAACCCTGGATAGAGGGGCTCAGTGAATGTGGAGTGGAATGTGTTCAGGTGGGTCAGTGTGTCAGAGGAGACTCTGTAGAAGGACAGAGTGCCGGCTGGCCAGTCCAGATACACTCCTACTCTGTGGGAGCTGGAGGAGGGGACGTATATGAAAGTGGGCTTATTATTGTGCCTGGCAAAGTAACTGTTGTCAGAGCAGTCCAGACTCCAGGACTTGTCATTGTATCCAAGCGAACAGTCATAACCCCTTCCTCTCCTGCTGATTCCTTTATATGTCACTCCTATACCAGCCCCACTCCCACTCCACTCTACCTCCCAGTAACAGCGCCCAGTCAGACCCTCTCTACACAGCACCTGTCCCCAGTCCTCAAATCTCTCTGGGTGATCAGGATACAGCTGCTCCTCTCTCCTACATGTCACCTTTCTGTTCTCCTCAGACAGAGAGAGGCGTCTGTTTACTGTGTTTAGGTCCAGTGTGAGATCACAGACATCTGATGGATGAAACCAGACACAATATTAGAAATCATCATCATTCACATTAGAATGTTAACTCACTTTTCACTAATTCATTTAATGTAGATGTTTCTAGGTATCAAAAGGAGAAGTTAAGGTAACTTGAGACTTGTTGAATGATCATATGTTATACTGTATGGTAATATAAAACACACTTATTCCCATTAATTACACACACACACACACACACACACACACACACATCCTGAACAAACACAAAAACACACATACACTGGACACACATACACATCCTGAACACACACACACACACACACACTTACACACACACACACACACACACACACACACACACACACACACACACACACACACACACACACACACACACACATTCTGAACACACACACACACATCCTGAACACACACACACACATCCTGAACACACACATACACACACATTGGATACACACACACACACACACACACACATTTCTAACGTAACACGAACACGTCACACACACACACACACATTGTCAAAGCAACTCTTTGTAAACTTTGGTGTCCCTGATTTGTGCTTCTGTAGAACTACAGCTGATATTTAATATGACCAAGTAAGTAATGATGGTGGTCTTTGACTTTGACTTCACTTGAATTAAGACTTATTCTTAGTCATATTCTTCACAGCAGTCAACACTCACATTTTCTAGGTCCAGGTTTCATTGTCTTCTCTCCACCATGTTCCACACTGTAGCGGTAAGCAGAAGAACAGACAGTCATTGAGGGATACACCTGAACTCAAACACACACACAAACACTCACACACACACACACAAACAGTCAGTATATACATTTGTCCAAGTGTGTGTGTGTGTCCAGTGTGTGTCCAGTGTGTGTGTGTTTGTGTGTGTGTGTGTGTGTGTCCGGTGTCTGTCCAGTGTGTGTGTGTGTATGTCAAGTGTGTGTGTTTGTGTGTCCAGTATGTGTGTGTGTGTGTGTGTGTGTGTGTGTGTTCAGTGTGTTTGTCAGGTGTGTGTGTGTGTCCAGTGTGTGTGTGTCCATTGTGTGTGTGTGTCCAGTGTGTGTGTGTGTGTGTGTGTGTGCGTCCTTTGTGTGTGTGTGTCCTTTGTGTGTATGTGTGTGTTTACAGTGTGTGTGTGTGTGTGTGTGTGTGTCCAGTGTTTGTGTGTGTGTCCAGTGTGTATGTGTGTCCAGTGTGTGTGTGTGTCCAGTGTGTGTGTTCAGTGTGTGTGTGTGTGTGTTCAGTGTGTGTTCAGTGTGTGTGTGTCTAGTGTGTGTGTTCAGCGTGTGTGTCCAGAGTGTGTGTGTGTGTTAAGTGTGTGTGTTCAGCGTGTGTGTGTCCAGTGTGTGTGTGTGTGTGTACAGTGTGTGTGTGTGTCCAGTGTGTGTGTCCAGTGTGTGTGTGTGTGTGTGTGTTCAGTGTGTGTGTGTGTGTTAAGTGTGTGTGTCCAGTGTGTCCAGTGTGTGTGTCTAGTGTGTGTGTGGGTGTGTCCAGTGTGTGTGTTTGTCCAGTGTGTGTGTGTGTGTGTGCGACCTTTGTGTGTGTGTGTCCTTTGTGTGTATGTGTGTGAGTCCTGTGTGTGTGTTTGTCCTGTGTGTGTGTTTGTCCTGTGTGTGTCCAGTGTGTGTGTGTGTCCAGTGTTTGTGTGTGTCCAGTGTGTATGTGTCTCCAGTGTGTGTGTGTGTGTCCAGTGTGTATGTGTGTCCAGTGTGTGTGTGTGTCCAGTGTGTGTGTTCAGTGTGTGTGTGTGTGTGTTCAGTGTGTGTTCAGTGTGTGTGTGTCTAGTGTGTGTGTTCAGCGTGTGTGTCCAGAGTGTGTGTGTGTGTTAAGTGTGTGTGTTCAGCGTGTGTGTGTCCAGTGTGTGTGTGTTTGTGTACAGTGTGTGTGTGTGTCCAGTGTGTGTGTCCAGTGTGTGTGTGTGTGTGTGTGTTCAGTGTGTGTGTGTGTGTTAAGTGTGTGTGTCCAGTGTGTCCAGTGTGTGTGTCTAGTGTGTGTGTGGGTGTGTCCTGTGTGTGTGTTTGTCCAGTGTGTGTGTGTGTGTGTGCGACCTTTGTGTGTGTGTGTCCTTTGTGTGTATGTGTGTGTGTCCTGTGTGTGTGTTTGTCCTGTGTGTGTGTTTGTCCTGTGTGTGTCCAGTGTGTGTGTGTGTCCAGTGTTTGTGTGTGTGTCCAGTGTGTATGTGTGTCCAGTGTGTGTGTGTGTGCACACACACACACACACACGACACACACACACATACACTGGACACACACAGACACACACACAGGACAAACACACACACAGGACACACACACACACTGGACACACACACACACACACACACTGGACACACACACACACACACACACACACACACACACACACACACACACACATACATACACACACACACACACACACACACGGTCAGCATATAACTTAGTCCAAGTGGTGGTCAGAATGTTTGTCTTAACTAGCCTGATAACTCCAACATGTCTAATATGAATATTGACATAAACCCTCTACATACTTGAGTTTCTCCAGTCTGCAGTGTGGATCCTCCAGTCCAGCAGAGAGCAGTCTGACTCCTGAGTCTCCTGGGTGATTGTAGCTCAGGTCCATCTCTCTCAGGTGTGAGGGGTTTGACTTCAGAGCTGAGACCAGAGAAGCACAGCCTTCCTCTGTGACTAGACAGCCTGACAGCCTGCAAAGAGTCAAATCATATTAAAATCACGCTGCTATTCTTTGGTGGTCAAAATAGTGGCAGTATATTTTTTCTACATATTAAGATACATCAGTGTCCTGAAACCTGCCATATCTATTCATAAATTAATGTATCATTATTAGAAATTATCATAATATTGCTTGTAGAGAGAAAAATGTATAGTACAAATATTTGAGTAGACTGACCAGAGCAGTTTAAAAAGCAGTATGAGTCAAAAGACAGACAGTGAGGTATCAGATTTAGATTGTATTGAGTATACAGTCCACACCATATCTATTTTGACAAAGATAACATTTTAAATGTGGCTCTCTACTCCAGCATTTTGGATTTGAGATCACATGTTTCATATGAGGTGACAGTATATAATGTCACCTTTTATTTTAGGGTATTTTAATACATATCTGTTTCACCGATTAGAAATGAAAGCACTTTATGTATCTAGTCCCCCTATTTGAAGAAATCAAAAGTATTCTGACCAATTCACTTATAGTGTATTAAAGTAGTCAAAGGTTTAGTATTTGGTCCCAAACTCGTTGGTTGCATTTGCAGTTAGTTTTGGTTGTATTTTGGGTTATGTTTTGCCCGATAGTAACTGAATGGTGGATGATGACTGGAGTAATTTTCTGTCTAAGAGAGTAGATAACAGGTTTCTAAACACTACTAAATTAATCCTGATGATGACATGATTAAGAAAAATCATGAATGAATCATGAAAAATAATTAATGAGAAAGTTACAGAGGCTACAGCAAAACATACTAACCTCTCACCATTACACTCAAATAAAAAGGTGACATTCTGTACTGTTGGCTAATATGAAACATTCTATCTGAAATCCAAAATGCTGGAGCATAGCATCAAATGTAAAACTGTAAGCTTCACTGTCCAAACACATATGGTGTGGACTATGTGTGCCTGGTAAACACATGTGGATCTGGTGAACAGTTATCACTTGTTGACCAACTACAGGAATACTGACCTCAGAGTCTCCAGTTGACAGTGGGGATTCCCCAGTCCAGCAGAGAGCAGCTTCACTCCTGAATCCTTCAGGTCATTGTTACTCAGATCCAGCTCTCTCAGGTGTGAGGGGTTTGACTTCAGAGCTGAGACCAGAGAAGCACAGCCTTCCTCTGTGACTAGACAGCCTGACAGCCTGCAAAGAGTCAAATCATATTAAAACCACACTGCTATTCTTTGGTGGTGAAAATAGTGGCAGTATATTTTTTCAACATATTCAGATATATCACTGTCCTGAAACCTGCCATATATATTCATAAATTAATGTATCATTATTAGAAATGACAAATTATCAAAGTATTGCTTAAAGAGAGAAAAATATAAAGTACAAATATTTGAGTAGACTGACCAGAGCAGTTTAAAAAGCAGTATCAGGCAAAAGACAGACAGTGAGGTATCAGATTTAGATTGTATTGAGTATACAGTCCACACCATATCTAGTTTGACAGTGAAGATAACATTTTAAATGTGGCTCTGTACTCCAGCATTTTGGATTTGAGATCAAATGTTTCATATGAGGTGACAGTATATAATGTCACCTTTTATTTGAGGGTATTTTAATACATATCTGTTTCACCGTTTAGAAATGAAAGCACTTTATGTATCTAGTCCCCCTATTTGAAGAAGTCATAAGTATTCTAACTAATTCACTTATAGTGTATTAAAGTAGTCAAAAGTTGAGTATTTGGTCTCAAACTCATTGGTTGCATTTGCAGTTTGTTTTGGTTGTGTTTTGGGTTATGTTTTGTCCAATAGTAACTGAATGGTGGATGATGACTGGAGTAATTTTCTGTCTAAGTGAGTAGATAACATGTTTCTAAACACTACTAAATGAATCCTGATGATTCCATGATTAAGACAAATCATGAATGAATCATGAATAATAATGAGTGAGAAAGTTACAGAGGCTACAACAAAACATGCTAACCTCTCACCATTACCAATAACAGAGGGGGTATGATCTTTGTTCCTCTGTAACTTTCTCATTCATCATCATTCACGATTCATTCATGATTATTCATAATCATAGTAGCATCCACATGAATGTAGAAGTGTTCAGAAACATATTCTATTCTTACTGACAATACAAGTGAAGTGACTCCAAAATGACAGGACATTATTCACCATTCAGTTTCTATTGGGGAAAACATAATCCAAAACACAACCAAAACAAACTGCAAATGCATTCAACAAGTTTGTAGAATCACAAGCTTGATGTAATCACTGTGGGTAAGGAATATGGGACCAAATACTAAACTTATGACTAAATTAATTTGCCCAAATAATTACGACTTTTTCATTGGGGAGAATTACACACATAAAGTGCTTTAATTTCTAAACGGTAAAACAGATATGAATTAATACCTTTAAATAAAAGGTGACATTCTGTACTGTTGCCTAATATGAAACATTCTATCTGAAATCCAAAATGCTGGAGCATAGCATCAAATGTAAAACTGTAAGCTTCACTGTCCAAACACATATGGTGTGGACTATGTGTGCCTGGTAAACACATGTGGATCTGGTGAACAGTTATCACTTGTTGACCAACTACAGGAATACTGACCTCAGAGTCTCCAGTTGACAGTGGGGATTCCCCAGTCCAGCAGAGAGCAGCTTCACTCCTGAATCCTTCAGGTCATTGTTACTCAGATCCAGCTCTCTCAGGTGTGAGGGGTTTGACTTCAGAGCTGAGACCAGAGAAGCACAGCCTTCCTCTGTGACTAGACAGCCTGACAGCCTGCAAAGAGTCAAATCATATTAAAACCACACTGCTATTCTTTGGTGGTGAAAATAGTGGCAGTATATTTTTTCAACATATTCAGATATATCACTGTCCTGAAACCTGCCATATATATTCATAAATTAATGTATCATTATTAGAAATGACAAATTATCAAAGTATTGCTTAAAGAGAGAAAAATATAAAGTACAAATATTTGAGTAGACTGACCAGAGCAGTTTAAAAAGCAGTATCAGGCAAAAGACAGACAGTGAGGTATCAGATTTAGATTGTATTGAGTATACAGTCCACACCATATCTAGTTTGACAGTGAAGATAACATTTTAAATGTGGCTCTGTACTCCAGCATTTTGGATTTGAGATCAAATGTTTCATATGAGGTGACAGTATATAATGTCACCTTTTATTTGAGGGTATTTTAATACATATCTGTTTCACCGTTTAGAAATGAAAGCACTTTATGTATCTAGTCCCCCTATTTGAAGAAGTCATAAGTATTCTAACTAATTCACTTATAGTGTATTAAAGTAGTCAAAAGTTGAGTATTTGGTCTCAAACTCATTGGTTGCATTTGCAGTTTGTTTTGGATGTGTTTTGGGTTATGTTTTGTCCAATAGTAACTGAATGGTGGATGATGACTGGAGTAATTTTCTGTCTAAGTGAGTAGATAACATGTTTCTAAACACTACTAAATGAATCCTGATGATTCCATGATTAAGACAAATCATGAATGAATCATGAATAATAATGAGTGAGAAAGTTACAGAGGCTACAACAAAACATGCTAACCTCTCACCATTACCAATAACAGAGGGGGTATGATCTTTGTTCCTCTGTAACTTTCTCATTCATCATCATTCACGATTCATTCATGATTATTCATAATCATGTTAGCGTCCACATGAATGTAGAAGTGTTCAGAAACATCTTCTATTCTTACTGACAATACAAGTGAAGTGACTCCAAAATGACAGGACATTATTCACCATTCAGTTTCTATTGGGGAAAACATAATCCAAAACACAACCAAAACAAACTGCAAATGTATTCAACAAGTTTGTAGAATAACAAGCTTGATGTAATCACTGTGGGTAAGGAATATGGGACCAAATACTAAACATTTGACTAAATTAATTTGTCCAAATAATTACGACTTTTTCATTGGGGAGAATTACACACATAAAGTGCTTTAATTTCTAAACGGTAAAACAGATATGAATTAATACCTTTAAATAAAAGGTGACATTCTGTACTGTTGCCTAATATGAAACATTCTATCTCAAATCCAAAATGCTGGAGCATAGCACCAAATGTAAAACTGTAAGCTTCACTGTCCAAACACATATGGTGTGGACTATGTGTGCCTGGTAAACACATGTGGATCTGGTGAACAGTTATCACTTGTTGACCAACTACAGGAATACTGACCTCAGAGTCTTCAGTTGACAGTGTGGATTCCCCAGTACAGCAGAGAGCAGCTTCACTCCTGAATCCTTCAGGTCATTGTTACTCAGATCCAGCTCTCTCAGGTGTGAGGGGTTTGACCTCAGAGCTGAGACCAGAGAAGCACAGCCTTCCTCTGTGACTAGACAGCCTGACAGCCTGCAAAGAGTCAAAACATATTAAAATCACACTGATATTCTTTGGTGGTGAAAATAGCGGCAATATATTTTTTCAACATTTTCAGATATATCAGTGTCCTGAAACCTGCCATATCTATTCATAAATGAATGTATCATTATTAACAATAATAAATGATCTAAGTACTGCTTGTAGATAGAAAAATATAAAGTACAAATATTTGAGTAGACTGACCAGACCAGTTTAAAAAGCAGTATCAGTCAAAAGACAGAACACTCTCTACTCTGGAACACTCTCTACTCTGGAACACTCTCTAATCTATAACACTCTCTACTCTGTAACACTCTCTACTCTGGAACACTCTCTACTATGGAACACTCTCTACTCTGGAACACTCTCTACTCTGGAACACTCTCTATTCTGTAACACTCTCTACTCTGGAACACTCTCTACTCTGTAACACTCTCTACTCTGGAACACTCTCTACTCTGGAACACTCTCTACCCTGGAACACTCTCTACTATGGAACACTCTCAACTCTGGAACACTCTATACTCTGGAACACTCTCTACCATTGAACACTCTCTACTCTGGAACACTCTCTACCCTGGAACACTCTCTACCATTGAACACTCTCTACTATGGAACACTCTCTACTCTGGAAGTGTATTGCCAAAAAACACTCAAACAACTTCTCTCTCTCTCTCTCTCTCTCTCTCTCTCTCTCTCTCTCTCTCTCTCTCTCTATCTCTCTCTCTCTCTCTCTCCTCTCTCTCTCTCTCTCTCTCTCTCTCTCTCTCTCTCTCTCTCTCTCTCTCTCTCTCTCTCTCTCTCTCTCTCTCTCTCACACACATACACACACACAAAAAAAACACAATAAATCACATCAAACATTTATTATCAAAACAGCATCATGCTTTTAAAACTCACATCACTGTGATTGATCCATTTGAAGAAATAAGTTCAACAGGTTGAAACTGAGTGAAAAACATGGTTGTTGTGGATGTTGTATATTAGAGTTTATGTATTCACATAGGCTATATATGAGACCAAGCCCGAAAAAAACTAAATAAAAAAACTAAATAAAATAATGATTGAACCATTATCCAATACATGGCCTACTGCATATTACGCACGGCACAAAAACATTAAAAACAGAAAAAAGATTGAAGATGTCTTCGGTACATAATTGGTCTAGCCTTGACTCCACAATTAAACAAATTCTAGTAATGTCCTTTGAGTGATGACTGTATTATTATACATACTGGATGGACTGGTTCCCTTATGTTACCCTCCCCACTTCCTATCCATGAGTCTGGGAGAGAACGTATAGGCCTAGGCCATGCTGTTGGTTCATCGATTGTGCAGGGCAGCTTACAGAGTTAGCCTTCTGGTTTACAGAATTAGATTTTAATATAGTCTAGTAATAGGAAGAAAACAAATATGTTCATAATTAATAGGATGACATATGACCTTTAGCTACAGAATATCTCACCACCGTGCGTTTCCATCTCCTCCCCTCTATCCTTCATTCATTTTTCGAGCGCGCAGAGAGAAGGGCTGTCAACAGTTTAGTGAAATATGTTTCCTTGTGAAAACATGTTACTATTGATGATCCAAAACAGATTCCACCTGGTTTCCCAAAATGAAGCACTGGGTAGCTGCAGGAACAGGGTTGGAGAGCCCATGGCATACAGAGTTTGGGCGGAATATCATTTAGATTTTGCTTCCATCTGTCAATGTTCCGATTCTGGGATATTTTGGAACTATAACTTCCATATTTTCATAAAATGTACAATTACATCGGCAATAATGTATATAAATACTTGACGTGTATCATTTTATCCCAACTCCGTCAACTACACCTAGCATAAATGTCGTTTTTGTTAGCATGTTTCATGTAGAACTTCAACCGCTATTTTTCAAACTCTCCATGTTGAATCATATATAATTCAACCGCTATTTTTCAATCTCTCCATGTTGAATCATATTTAATTCAACAGCTTGTTTTCCGGAGCAGATCGTTACTATAGTTACAGTCCATACATGGCTATATATTTTGTGACGTGGTGCTGAAAGAGGAGGCATTTACTGACTGTCACACCCTGGTGTTGGGACTCATTATTGTTTATCCAGGGTGTGTGCAGTCTATGTGTTTGTGTTCTATGTTGGGTGTCTAGGTTGTTGTTTTTCTAGGTTTGTTCAATGACTCCCAATCGGAGGTAACGAGTGTCAGCTGTTCGGCTCGTTATCTCTGATTGGGAGCCATATTTATTTCTGTATGTTTTCCTGTGGGGTTGTGGGTTTTTGTTTCCGTTACGGTGAGTGCACCGTGGAACTTCATTGATCGTGGTTTATTGTTTTGTCGTGCTTTAACTTAATAAAGTCTACGATGTTCACTCAACACGCTGCGCGTTGGTCTCATCCTTCACACGATCGTGACAGAAAAACCCACCAAAGAAAGACCAAGCAGCGTGTCCAGGAGCAAGGTGACTGGACATGGGAGGAGGCGCCGGGCAAGGAGATGGAGAGGCTGGCGATGGCCCAGGTGGGCACAGTGTGGTCCTGGGAGGACATGCTCGGAGGCAAGGGACCTTGGGGGAAGATCAAGGCCCTGGCAAGAGAGGAGCATCGGCGGCAGCAGGTTCAACGTCGTAAGGACGAGAGGCAACCCCAAGAAATTTTTGGGGGGGGGCACATGGCTTGGGCGACGGAGCAGCAGGAGGCTGCCACAAGGGAGAGTCAGAAGGCGGCCAGGTTAAGGGGGCTGACGGAGGCAGAGAAGGGTAGGATTCAGTGGGCTACCAGGTCAAGGGGGCTACTGGGTAAAGCAGAGAGGGAAGGTGTTGAGGCACGGCGTGAGGTACTGGGGTGTGTAACCAGTTCGGTCCGGCCCGTTCCTGATCCTCGGTTGAGGCCAGTGGTGTGTGTTCCCGGTATGGACCGGCCTGTTCCTACTCCACGCACCTGGGATACGGTGCGCTTCGCCAGCCCGGCCCGGCCTGTTCCGGCCACTCGCACCAGGGATACGGTGTGCGTCGCCAGCTCAGCCCTGCCTGTTCCTACTCCACGCACCAGGGATACGGTGCGCTTCGCCAGCTCAGCCCGGCCTGTTCCTACTCCACGCACCAGGGATACGGTGCGCTTCGCCAGCCCAGCCCGGCCTGTTCCTACTCCACGCACCAGGGATACGGTGCGCTTCGCCAGCCCAGCCCGGTCTGTTCCTACTCCACGCACCAGGGATACGGTGCGCTTCGCCAGCCCGGCCCGGCCTGTTCCGGCCACTCGCACCAGGGATACGGTGCGCGTCGCCAGCCCAGCCCGGCCTGTTCCTGCTCTCCGCACTAGGCGTGAGGTGAGTCCCCAGGGTCCAGCATGCCCTGTTCCGGCTCCCCGCACTAGGCGTTATGGGAGTCCCCAGGGTCCAGCATGCCCTGTTCCGACTCCCCGCACTAGCCCTGAGATGCGTGTCCTCAGCCCGGTACCTCCAGTTCCGGCACCACGCAACAGGCCTACGGTGCGCCTCAGACGGCCAGAGTCTGCCGTCTGTCCAACGGGGCCTGAACTGTCCGTCTGCCCAACGGGGTCTGAACTGCCCGTCTGCCCAACGCCGTCTGAACTGCCCGTCTGCCCAACGGCGCCTGAACTGCCTGTCGGCCCAACGCCGTCTGAACTGTCCGTCTGCCCAACGCCGTCTGAACTACCCGTCTGTACAGAGCCTACAAAGCCGCCCGTCTGCCATGAGCCTTCAGAGCCGTCCGCCAGATCGGAGCCGCTAGAGCTCTCCGCCAGACAGGATCAGCCAGAGCCTTCCGCCAGACAGGATCAGCCAGAGCCTTCCGCCAGACAGGATAAGCCAGAGCCTTCCGCCAGACAGGATCAGCCAGAGCCTTCTGTCAGACAGGAGCAGCCAGAGCCTTCCGCCAGACAGGAGCAGCCAGAGCCTTCCGTCAGACCGGATCAGCCAGAGCCTTCCGCCAGACGGGATCAGCCAGAGCCTTCCGCCTGCCATGAGCAGCCAGATCCGTCAGCCAGCCATGAGCAGCAGGATCCGCCAGAGCCAGCCAGCCAGGATCCGCCATTCAGTCCGGAGCTGCCACTTAGTCAGGTACTGTTCCTTAGCCTGGTGCTGGTCCTTATCCCGGTGCTGGTCCTTAGCCCGGTGCTGCCCCTTAGCCCGGTGCTGCCCCTTAGCCCGGTGCTGCCCCTTAGCCCGGTGCTGCCCCTTATCCCGGTGCTGGTCCTTAGTCCGGTGCTGCCCCTTAGTCCGGTGCCGCCCCTTAACCCAGTGGGGTGTAGTTGGGGGGTGGTAATGTGTAGGAGGCTAAGTAAGTGGGTAATGACTATGGTGGGGTGGGGACCACGACCTGGGCCAGAGCCGCCACCTGGACAGACGCCCACCCAGACCCTCCCCTAGACGGTATGCTGGTGCGCCCGGAGTGCGCGCCTTTAGGGGGGGGTACTGTCACACCCTGGTGTTGGGACTCATTATTGTTTATCCAGGGTGTGTGCAGTCTATGTGTTTGTGTTCTATGTTGGGTGTCTAGGTTGTTGTTTTTCTAGGTTTGTTCAATGACTCCCAATCGGAGGTAACGAGTGTCAGCTGTTCGGCTCGTTATCTCTGATTGGGAGCCATATTTATTTCTGTATGTTTTCCTGTGGGGTTGTGGGTTTTTGTTTCCGTTACGGTGAGTGCACCGTGGAACTTCATTGATCGTGGTTTATTGTTTTGTCGTGCTTTAACTTAATAAAGTCTACGATGTTCACTCAACACGCTGCGCGTTGGTCTCATCCTTCACACGATCGTGACACTGACATCCGATTGGTTACTGATATTTAATGGCACTTTCCGGCAACCTGATTGGTTAAAACGCCTCACAGCGCTTCCTCGTTTGAAAATATCTCCCGCGAGGAATCCATGTAAAGACAGACAAAATGAGAAAATCTCGAAGAATATACCTACAGTATGTGGATAAAAAATAGGCGATCTCAGTTAGCCAATGCGAGAAAAGCAGTGAATGAAAGAAAACATGAGCCTGATCAGCCGATCCAGGCAGTGGCAGTACAGGTAGAGGAGGAAAAGGAGGAGGCCGGCAGCAGCGCGTCGAGACGCACATTAGTTGAGATGAAGATGACAGCTAGCAGCGATCAACCAGACAGCAGATTGTACATGATTTGTACATGATTTGATTTGCCCTAAGTGTCTAAACACTGGACTGAAAATCACCATAGACCCCCACCAACCAGGGATTCTGGTATTCTGTCATGATAGAATGGGCACCCTGTGAAGATGATCGTGATGCATTTAGGAGGAGTGTTTACAGGAGTGCTCCAGGGGAGATGTGGCATTTGATATAAATGTGAGGATGGTTCTTCTAGCACACAAACTTGGACTTGGTTATGCAGCTCTAAAGAAAATAAACAAAGTCCTAGGGATTCCTTCCTTGAGTCTCAGCTCATATCAGAGACATGACAGGAGAGTGACAGGTCAATAAAAAGGGAGAGTAGCCCATTATTGTCAGGTGACTTGCTGTGTATAAATAATATTTAGTAGCCAACTGTGATTACTGAGAAATTAGCTTTACATAAAGTAAATGCATGCTGATATGCTAATATGTACATAGGGTAACATGCTGATATGCTAATATGTACATAGGGTAACATGCTGATATGCTAATATGTACACAGGGTAACATGCTGATATGCTAATATGTACATAGGGTAACATGCTGATATGCTAATATGTACATAGGGTAACATGCTGATATGCTAATATGTACATAGGGTAACATGCTGATATGCTAATATGTACATAGGGTAACATGCTGATATGCTAATATGTACACAGGGTAACATGCTGATATGCTAATATGTACATAGGGTAACATGCTGATATTTAGTCCTGCAGTTATGACTGTAATGTCGACAGACATCATAATAAGTATTTTTTCCCCCCACTTTAGTAGCAGAGATTCAGAGAGGGCAACAGCCAATGGGGAGTGCTGCAAAGCTAATTAGAATATGCAGATATAGACCCAGACATAGCAGAGTTGCTGAAGGAGGATGAGGATGCCATCATAGACATTCATGGATCCTTTGATGGCTCTTGGCACAAGAGAGGATTCACTTCCAACTAAGGGATAGGTGTGTACATTGGTGCTGGTACCAGCCAGCCCTAGAAAATGGTGAAGATCCACCCAGTCACTAAAAACATGGAGGCCATACATTCTTTAATTGAGAGGATGCACAGAAAATGGTACCTGTATATCACAGGATGTCAAATGATAACGTCCTCAAAAGAATGTAGCACGGAGGAACCCAGAATGCAAACGAATGTCTGAACTCTAATATGGTCGTGATGCCCAAAAACTGTCTTCGTGGGCAAAAGCCTCATTGCCAGTATGGCAGTAGCCACGTTCAATGAGGGAGCCACTGCTATATCAAATGGGATGGACTAATTGTGTATTGGCAGCACTTTGGCGACACTGGACGCAATCAGAGAGGAGTTGTGAGAGCTGATGCTGCTTCAATGGAGTGTGACAAGGGTAGGAGCAGGTCACATGACACAGTCAAGAAAGTAAAGCAGCACCAGCAACAACTCAAAGAGGGCCGTACATATGGGGCAGGCATAGCTGATTACTGTTCTGCACATTTCAACAGCCATACAAAAGCCTTGGATGTGACACATTGAGCAAAGTGATATGAGAATTTGGCCAAAACTGCATATTTGCCCTACAGACCAGTATTCAAAGCATATGCTCTATTGCTTGAAACAAATGTATTAAACGTGCTGATGTATTTGTAAAAGGTATATTTGATGTTTATTTGTCAGTTTAGAAGTGATATATGAAAAATAGATTAATTTAATGTGACGTAAATGCTCATATTTATGGAAAGTACATTTTAATTGTAGTCTGTGGTGTTTGGAATTACAGTTGTTCTCAATTGCTAAAACACCATTTCTGAAACCTTGCTCCATTTCCTGAAAACATTAAATACAAAACCTCATTTACAAAACCTCTGACTCCTCTCGCAAAATGAAACATTCGCCCTCAAAACAGTTTTTACCTGTGTTCAAAATCAAACACTGCTCTCAAATCATAAACAAAGTGATCAAAATGATAAACACTCTCAAGCAGTCAGTAAACAATACACCAAAAAATAGAAAACACATTGTTCAAAACATACAGTTCTCAGGGAGAAGGACATTTTTAATCTCAAAACAAATGTCATATTTTTCCGTCATTGTCTTTTGATGAACGAAAACATGTTCTATCATAGCAGCTCAAAATTGATCAGAAATTACTACTCTGCTTTGCTCTTTGCAATTTAGTTTTTTGTTCTTCCTCCTCCTTGTACCCCTATTTTTACAGTACTGTACCCTACATCTCACAAACTTGTCCTTTGTCTCTGTGATACTGTAATTCTTGTTCTTTGTTGATATGAACCTGCAACCAGTCCAAATCTATTGAGCAGTCAGTACTGTTAACAAATGGAAAGCCCAATGTTCAGGGCCATACAATTTGTCCATTGTCCAGTATACAGCCTACAATGCACTGTACTACAGTATACAATACTAAAAGGGACACAAATCAAAGGAGTAAACATGTGATCAATGTGCTTCTTCTTGTCTTTGGGCTGGTTCAGGCCAGAGCACTTCGTCCACATCACAAGCAATATTGTCCCTCCTTAGGCAACGGGGGAAGAAGCCTCTTGTGTGCCGTATCCAGCCCTGACATGATTCCTCACCTATATCACCACAGGCTAAATCCATGGCTTGCAGCATATTTACTCTGGTGTAGGGTTGTCTATCATACACTTTCCATCTCCAAGAGGAGAAAAACTCCTCAATCGGATTCAGGAAAGGCGAGTATGGAGGGAGGTACAAGTTCATAAACTGCCCGTTGATGTTAAACCATTCCCTTACCTGAGCAGCTCGGTGGAAACTGACATTGTCCCACACTATCCCATAGGTGGGAATGGGATTCTCATTTAGCTCTTGACCCTGCTGCTCTTGAACCTGCTGCTCAAATAAAATATCTCTTAGATTGGCAATAGATCTTAGAAGGTGCCGAGTGTTATATGGCCCGAGTGTAACATGGTGATGTAGAACGCCATGGTTGCCTATAGCAACACAGATTGCGACATCGCCACCTCGTTGACCAGGGACTTCAACAACGGCCCGCTGTCCAATCATGTTTCGGGCCTCTCCCTTCTCCTCTTTGTTAGATTGAAGCCTTGATTCATCGACAAAGATGAACTCATGGGGTCTGTCCAAGGATTCCAAGTCAAATATTGTCTGTGTAGAAATACAATATACTGTATGTAGGATTTTGTAAGTGGTCCAGAGACAGTGCTCTACTGTAGAGTACAATTAGGCCTACTGTATGCACTTCTGATTCACATACATTGGATGTACTGAAGAGTAATGTCATACACATAGTATGCGTTAGTACTCTAGACAATCTGGATTACAGTAAATGTTTCTGAATGTACACTTACTTGCACATACTGAGCTCGCAGTTCTTTCACCCTTGGTGAGTTGCGCTCAAAAGGTACTCTGTATACTTGTTTCATTCGCATCCTGTTACGATGGAGGACACGGTCAATTGTGGAAATGCTCACACTGTTCGATTCCCTGGAAGTGTGTGTTGTCTTGTGTCACTCGTTCCTGGATTTCTCTGAGTCGTATTGCATTATCTTGAAGGACCATGCCAACTATAACGGCCTCTTGCTCCCCAGTGAAGATAGCTATCTTTCCACCTGCATGTGGCAGCCTTGCAATTCTACAAAAAATAGTAGTTGTGCAGTTACAAAACATATTCATGCAGTACAATACATACAGTGATTCTCTTTACAAACGTCTATTGAAACAGCTGCATATAGTGTAGTACAGTAAATTTGCAATTACAAAAATACAGTTGTATACTGTACCTGTTCTCTTCTCTGAATGTCCTTACTATAGTGGACACAGAAAATCGGCTCAAATTGGGTTGCACTCTAAGTCCTGCTTCCCTCATTGTCAGTCCATGGACAAGAACATGGTCTATGACTGTTGCTCGAATTTCATCAGATATTTCTACTCTTTGTCTTCCTCTTCCTCTTCGTCCTCCTCATCCTCTTTCTTGCCCTCCTCCTCCTCCTCTTCCTCCTCGTCGCCCACCTGGCATACGCACTCATCCTCGTCCTCTCACATTGTTTCTTCTATCCATTCTCAGACTTTCTCCTTCCCACCTTCAACAACCTGTTTGCTCTCTGAACTGCCTTATATTGGTTGTGTCGCATCATTTGAAACAGGTTAAATCCATTTTGAGTGGTTGTGTTCAATCAATGACATGTGTTCTCTATTTTGTATTTGATTGTTGCCACTTGTGTTTACCAGTATGGATGACATGTGCATTAAAGTGCAGAATTTTTTTTGAGAATGAGAACGTGTTTAGAGTTTTGCTGAAAAGTCTAAGTGAGATCTGCATATTGTGTTTTACCATGTGAAATGGTTTAAGGTATTGACAACAGACTGCATAATTCGCTAAATGAGTCCAGGCAACTGAGAACTTTGTTCAGCCAATGGGTTTTAGTGTTTTAGCAATTTGCCCTTTTATAAACGCATTTCATGCAATTCCACGTCATTTTACTTGACTGCAGACTCTGGCATAATCTTTATTAATGCCGTGTTCAAAACAACTGGAAACTCTGAGCTGGGAAATCTCAGACTTCCGACTTTAATGAGTTCAAGACAACTGGGAAATGTGGAAAAAACGAGCTCCGACTGGAAACATTTGTTTTAAACGGTCATCCAACTGGGAATTCTGGCCTCTTTCTAGAGCTCCGACTGGAAACATTTGTTTTAAACGGTCATCCTACTGGGAATTCTGGCCTCTTTCTAGAGCTCCGACTGGAAACATTTGTTTTAAACGGTCATCCTACTGGGAATTCTGGCCTCTTTCTAGAGCTCCGACTGGAAACATTTGTTTTAAACGGTCATCCAACTGGGAATTCTGACCTCTTTCTAGAGCTCCGACTGGAAACATTTGTTTTAAACGGTCATCCTACTGGGAATTCTGGCCTCTTTCTAGAGCTCCGACTGGAAATATTTGTTTTAAACGGTCATCCAACTGGGAATTCTGGCCTCTTTCTAGAGCTCCGACTGGAAACATTTGTTTTAAACGGTCATCCAACTCGGATTTCTGGCCTCTTTCTAGAGCTCCGACTTTCCTGATTTGAAGACCACTGATGTCATGATTCTACCTCATTTTTTCCCGAGTTCCCATTTGTCTTGAAAGCGCAATACCGCACAAATGATCGAAATGACAGGCTATTTTGACACAGAACAACGGAGAATCTGAGATCAATGAAAATGAACTTGAATCCATCAATAGCCTATGCCAGTTAGTGAGTGCATACATTTTCATACTGGCCCTTCATATCTTCGTAGTGACACACCATCCAAAGTGTTATTAATAACTTCACCATGCTCAAATAAATATTCTGCTTTTTATTTTATTTTTACCCGTCTACCAATAGGTGCCCTTCTTTGCGAGGCATTGGAAAACCTCCCTGGTCTTTGTGGTTGAATTTGTGTTTGAAATTCACTGCTCGACTGAGGGACCTTACAGATAATTGTATATGTGGTATACAGAGATGAGGTTGTCATTCAGAAATCCTGTTAAACTCTATTATTGCACACAGGTGAGTCCATGGAACTTATTATGTGTCTTGTTAAGCACATTTTTACTTCTGAACTTATTTAGGCTTGCCATAACAAAGGGGTTGAATACTTGTTGACTCAAGACATTTCAGCTTTTCATTTTTAATTAATTTCTAAAAACATTACTCCACTTTGACGTTATGGAGTATTGTGTGTAGGCCAGTGACACAAAATCTCAATTTAATCCATTTTAAATTCAGGCTGTGTAACAACAAAATCTGGAAAAATTCAAGGGGTGTGACTTTCTGAAGGCACTGCATTATAGACCGTTCAGACTTCAGTAGGGGACGTTGTTGGGCATCTCCTTTAGCATACGCATCAGATTCATCTACTGGGTTGTTATCAATCTAAATAAATACCATCTAAAATAAAATATATTGCTTGATTGAATGCAGTCATGTCTTAAGAATATTTTGTTTCTTATTTTGAATATTTGTATATTTAGAAGTACATAAAATGCATGTAAGGATATGTTTTATATTATAACCAATCAGCATTCAGGATTAGACGTTACATAATATTCTACAAAGGCCTACTGAAACACGTAGCATATTTTAGTTTCCCATACAATAAAAACATGACAATGTAATACATTTGATAAATAGTCTTTATAGATGTGATTAGTAATAGAGTTATAGTCAGTAATACAGTCCAGTAACAGCTTATTTTTACAAAGTAAAACGTAAAAGAGAATTATATCAACCCGCAAGGCTCACGGTCATATTATTTACTGTAAACATGAGTGCCAAAGCTTATAAATAGTGCGTAAACAATTGGAAAGGATGAATTACATAAATAAATATCGGTGAAAAGATATCCATGAAAAGATATGAAAACAAGAGTCATTTATTGATTGTATGGGACCCTGTATTGTGTCCTTACCCGTGTTTTAACTCATGAATCAATCTCATGAATAATGCTTCAGTTCGGCTGGCGCTGAACTCTACTAGCCAAACCCAACGAGTGTTCTAGTATACTCCCTTAAAAAGACCTTAAAAGACCTTCGCTTGAAAAAAGAGGCAGTAGTCCTATTTGTCCTTTTTGAGATGCCGTAGCCAGTATACACTCAAAATCGTCTGAATTAATTAAGATAACTCAAGCAATCTTGGCAAAATGGGTAAAATTGCAGGACATTTGCTTTAAAACTGCAATAATTCTCTCTGCCCCATGGCAAAATATGTAGAATTGCATGAAATTGGTTATAAAATGGCTACATTTTCTCTCCACCCCAATGCAAAATGTGTATAACTGCAGAATACTTGCTTTAAAACTGCAATATTTTCTCTACACCACATGGCAAAATTTGTAAAAATAATTAGACCACCCACAACACCCACAATTCTTCATCATCATTACACCATTGTTCTAAATTAAATTCACCCTCTTCACCCTCCTCATCGTTCAGTTCATTCAAATGTAATTGTAAAGTAACGTGCACCATTATCCGTTTCCATCGCCCGTTCATCCATTGGCATCATTCAACCAGTGAGGAGAGAGACACATTATCACCTGGGTACCAACGTCTTACAGCGCATTTGTCTTTGTCACGAATACCGCCGAGGCTGCTCCTCCTCCTTGTTCGGGCAGGCTTCGGCGTTTGTCGTCCCCGGAGTACTAGCTGCCACCGTTTGATGTTTCGATGTTCGTTTGGTCATGTCTAGTTTAGTGCACCTGTTTCGTATTCTGTCCTGATTATGTCACTTATAAGTTTCCCTGTGTTATGTTTTGGAGTTGTGTGTTATTGTCCGCATGTCGATTGTCTGTTGGTTTATGTTGTGCTTTAGTGTTTTACGAGTAGCGCGTAGGTTTTCGCCTGCTGTGTTTTGAGGCCATTTATTTTCTGTATTGTGTATTCAGTCAAGTAAAGCTGTTTGACTTATCCGCTGTGTCCTGCGCCTGACTTCACCACCACATCCACAAGTACATCGTGACAGTGTTGTTGTTTTATCGTACTGCTTTGCTTTATCTTGGCCAGGTCGCAGTTGTAAATGAGAACTTGTTCTCAACTGGCTTACCTGGTTAAATAAAGGTGAAATAAAAATTTTAATACAAATGAATGGAAGTTAGGCTAGCGAGCAAGCTTTTTAGCCAGGTAGCCTAGGACAACAACAAATAAAAGTGTGTACTGTATGACAGAGTGATATACCATTTTGTTGTGCTGGAATGTTGTTGCTGAAGAGATTGCTATCTCTTCTCTCACTCTGTTTTAGTTCATGCAGGTGACTGTGACCCTCTGGCAGAACGCCCAGAATATGTTCTGGAAGTTAATATAGGAGACATTGCTCAGTTTCTTAGGAAACTAAGCCTGCGGGATAACAGCCAGTCACAAGCAGGAACCAATCCATGTTCTGACCGACCTGTGTACTATGGTGCATTGAGTTGGTTGGAACCTCTCCAGTTAACTGTTAATAAACAATATTAAATTAAACTTAAATTCATTTAAGTTTGACTTCGTGTGTCCCTGTGTTGAATTTCCACGACATCATCAACATAAAAGAGAGGAGGATGTCATTGGTGTTTCTCTACTAGTAGAGTGAGTCAACATGAAAGGGGAGGATGTCATTGGTGTTTCTCTACAAGTAGAGTGAGTCAACATGAAAGAGAGGAGGAGGTCATTAGTGTTTCTCTACTAGTAGAGTGAGTCAACATGAAAGAGGACGATGTCATTGGTGTTTCTCTACTAGTAGGGTGAGTCAACATGAAAGAGGGGGATGTCATTGGTGTTTCTCTCCTAGTAGAGTGAGTCAACATGAAAGAGGAGGATGTCATTGGTGTTTCTCTCCTAGTAGAGTGAGTCAACATGTTTTCTCTACTGGCACCAACACACACACAGAGAAATCAGACCCATGGACAGCCACATCATATTTAGCTAACGTTGATTGGACTGAATTGTTTTTGGTATCTTTCAGTTGTCACTGTATTAGACTAAGCAGAGGTGATTTAATAATGTTGAAATGTTGAAGTTGAAATGGTGCTGGAATAGTGGAGGCAGCTCCTGTTTTCTTAGTGACTTGCGTTAACTCTCCGTGGTTCTAAATCAATAGTTGTTTAGTGCATATGAACTAACAGGTTATAGAGCAAACAATGCAATTATCACAACACATAGATTGTAGAGGTCCGTCTGTCCCTCGAGGATGATGACGAATCCGGTGAACCACACAATTAAACAAGGATAGAGAGTGAAAAGGATCTGGCTACACTCATACTGTCCCTGACCATTATGAAAAAAAGCAAATTGAACAATAAACTTCGGTGTCTCAACACTGTAACGAACTCCGTCGTTGTTCCCCAAGATCACCTCAGTCCACTCTGCGCGTAACTGGACAATATGCTTGGCACCAAACCGTACGTGGACGCGGACAGTTCCAGAACGCGGACATGAGCAGAGCAACACAATAAACTAATCCAAGTCTTTAAAGTCAGTTACATTAGTAATATTCATGTTTTATTTATAAAAAAAAATCGTTTTCTAAAACAATATTTTGAGATCTGGGCCCATATCCAAAAAGCATCTCAGAGTAGAAAATGTGTCGTATAAGTGCTGAGAATAAAGCCGTTTTAGTCCTACTCTTATGGGTATAAATTAAAGCTATGCATGAAGCCTCTTTATTCATAAGCGTCCCACCTAGTTGGCAGATATTTAGGACACCTCATGAGCTGTACTAACCAGTTAAGAGGTACCAGCAGGTGTCTTGATAATAGAAACATGCAGCGAGTCAGTGGTTCCTGTGCAACATGTAATTGCTTTGGAGCAGTGGTGACCTGTCATTCAGGGCAGAGCCCCACCTGTTTAGCAGATGCTCTTACCCAGAGCGATTTACAGTAAGTGCATTCATCTTAAGATAGCTAGGTGAGACAACCAGATAATACAGTCAAATATACAGGATACGAACATTCCATTTCAGCTAAACAATGGATATATAGCGTTTTGCAATTAAAAATAATGCACATCTAAAATCTATTAATTAAACATCTGAGAACAGTAATATTGAAGGTACCCATAAGCAACCATTTCTAATTAAAAAACTCATGTGAAAAATTGTGGAAATAGCATTTAGGTACCACGTTCATCTGTACAAACAATAGTACACAAGTATAAACACCATGGGACCACGCAGCCGTCATACCGCTCAGGAAGGAGACGCGTTCTGTCTCCTAGAGATGAACGTACTTTGTTCTGAAAAGTGCAAATCAATCCCAGAACAACAGCAAAGGACCTTGTGAAGATGCTGGAGGAAACAGGTACAAAAGTATCTATATCCACAGCAAAACGAGTCCTATATTGACATAACCTGAAAGGCCGCTCAGCAAGGAAGAAGCCACTGCTCCAAAACCTCCATAAAAAAGCCAGACTACGGTTTGCAACTGCACATGGGGACAAAGATCGTACTTTTTGTAGAAACGTCCTCTGGTCTGATGAAACAAAAATAGAACTGTTTGGCCATAATGACCATCATTATGTTTGGAGGAAAAAGGGGGTTGCTTGCAAGCCAAAGAACACCATCCCAACCGTGACGCACGGGGGTGGCAGCATCATGCTGTGGGGGTGCTTTGCTGCAGGAGGGACTGGTGCACTTCACAAAATAGATGGCATCATGAGGAAGGAACATGATGTGGATATATTGAAGCAACATCTCAAGACATCAGTCAGGAAGTTAAAGCTTGGTCGCAAATGGGTCTTCCAAATGGACAATGACCCCAAGCATACTTCCAAAGTTGTGGCAAAATGGCTTAAAACAACAATGTCAAGGTATTGGAGTGGCCATCACAAAGCCCTGACCTCAATCCTATAGCAAATTTGTGGGCAGAACTGAAAAAGCGTGTGCGAGCAAGGAGGCCTACATACCTGACTCAGTTACACCAGCTCTGTCAGGAGGAATGGGCCAAAATTCACCCAACTTATTGTAGGAAACTTGTGGAAGGCTACCCGAAACGTTTGACCCAAGTTAAACAATTTAAAGGCAATGCTACCAAATACTAATTGAGTGTATGTAAACCTCTGACCCACTGGGAATGTGATGAAAGAAATAAAAGCTGAAAGAAATCATTCTCTCTACTATTATTCTGACATTTCACATTCTTAAAATAAAGTGGTGATCCTAACTGACCTAAGACAGGGAATATTTACTACGATTAAATGTCAGGAATTGTGAAAAACAGAGTTTAAATATATTTGGCTAAGGTGTATGTAAACCTCCGATTTCAACTGTATTCTTAATTCCATTCCTTAACAAAGGCCAAAACTGCTTTCAAAAGTGTTTTCCCCGTGATCGCATTAAGAGTTGTTGTCCGTTGACTGCTTGAATAAACGGCCCTACAAAGGCAAAGAGCATCAACTAGAAAACAGTACAACTGAAGTGTCACGGTTTCGGCCGAGGCTGCTCCTTCTCCTTGTTCGGGCAGGCTTCGGCGGTCGTCGTCCCCGGAGTACTAGCTGCCACCGTTCGATGTTTCATGTTTGTTTGGTTTTGTCTAGTTGTACACCTGTCCCTTGTTAGTGTCTGATTTTGTTTCCTTTTTAGTTATCGTGTGTTGGGTCAGGTGTTATGTGTGATTGTTCATTGTCAAGCTGTTGCTCTGTTGTATACTCTCGTGTTTGTTGTTTTCCCGAGAGTCCGCACTGTGTGCGCTTTATTCATTTTTACGCACTGTGTGTGTTGTGATTAATTTTGTACTTTGCCTCCCGGTTGGGTTGGCTGTTCGCCTGTTTGGTGCTGCATTTTTGTTTACTAAAGTCTGTTGACGAACGCCCGTGTTTCCTGCGCTTGATTCATCACCGCATCCACACTCAACACCTGACATGAAGACAAAAAAGGCTTTAAAGTTGTTTTTGCTGTTCAGCCAAATATGTCGTAGGTAGATAAGTGTAAATGCACTGATGTATCATCTTATTATGACCACTGATCTGACCTATGACCCCTAAAATGCTGATACTGCACTCTGCCTTTGTATGACCTTAAACAGCTGTATGGGTCATGCAAAAGCAAAGTGCAGCATCTAAAAAATCTAAATGTGTTTATCCAGCTTTCTTGTTGTTTTTAAAGGTGTTATGTGCTTATGTACCTCACTTGCTGTTGTTTCCTTGGTTTTTAAAGGGATTTTGTAGTTACAGCAAATTTGACCCTCCATTTTCTCTGAAACAGAAGATAATTGAACCAGGACACTTTGTCACAAGATATAACAGATACTACGAAGCCTGATTTAGGTCTGAACTCATCTTTGACCGAATGTGTAGCGGCAGTTTGCAATTGTACGGCAGAATAGCTGTGCACATCATCCTAATACCTCTTTATGGACTACATTTGTAAACTTGAACAGTATCTTCTGTTAGGGTGTGAACTGGTATGGTAAGATTACCTAGTGGGGCCAGTAACTGAAAGGTTGTTCGTTCAAATACCTGAGCCATCAAGGTAAAAATCTGTCTGTGCCCTTAAGCAAGGCACTTACACCTTATTTGCTCCAGGGGCACCGTACTACTGTGGATGACCTTGTAAAACAGGACATTTCACTGCATCTATCCGGTGTCTGTGACAATACATTTACAAATATTTTATTTATTTATTACAACAGTTAATTTAACAATGCTGGTTATAAATCTTGTTGACATTCATCAAAGGACACCTTGACTTGCATTACACTCTCACTGCAGAAAAATATTCTCATGAAATCATATGACTTATAGTTAGAGAAAAGGATTCCTGTAAACGCGGCCTGCTACAAGCAGGAAACAAGGTATGGATGTGTGATCTGTCTTGGCATCTTTTTGGGGTAACCACATTGGAACATTCCAACATTCATCTTTAAGGACATGAACTGGCAGAACAGGTTTCAGCAAAGTATGGAGTCATTGTTTTCAGGAAGGTGTCTTCATGGTGATAGGAGCGACAGGAGGCAGACTAAGGGCAAGGGAAGCCACCTGAACTACTGCCTTACAAAGGCAAAAAGCAGTCTATGCAAACAGTGAATCTGAGAACAAATGGCAAGTGAAGATGTCCTTGGATCAACGTAAACAAGAGTTATGACCAGCATTGTTAAATTAACTGTTGGAATTGCAAAAAAATATATATGTTTTTATTGTCAGATACACCGGATAGGTGCAGTGAAATGTGTTGTGTTACAGGGTAAGGCATAGTAGTACAGCACCCATGAAGCAAGTTAGTGTTAAGTGCCTTGCTTAAGGGCACATCAACAGATTATCACATTGACGGCTCGGGTATTCGAACCAGCAACCTTTCAGTTACTGGCCCAACGTTCTAACCACTAGGCAATGTGACCAGACCATACCAGGTCCCGCCCTAAAAGAAGACAATGTTTAAGTGTTCAAATGTAGTCCATGAAGAGGTATTAGGATTATGTGCACAGCTATTCTGCCGTACAATTGCAAACTGCTGCTACACATTTGGTCAAAGATGAGTTCAGACCTAAATCAGGCTTCATAGTATTTGTTATATCTTGTGACAAAGTGTCCTGATTCAATTATCTTCAGTTTCAGAGAAAATGGAGTGTCAAATTTGATGCAACTACAAAATCCAAGTAAAAACCAAGGAAACAGCAGTAAGTGAGGTTACTGCCATCTGGCTTTGTTCCACCATGTTCTACTGCAGTTACTACGGTTTTCCTTGGTATTCTATCAGGCTCTGAGTTCAGGCCATCCCGACCATGACACTCACCCTCACACACTCAAAATTCAGCGGGAAAATGTTGGATAATTTTTGTCATAAAGTCAGTCTTGTCCAAAACTGAGTTTAGTGAGACTTGTGGTTGTGACTGCATCACAACGTAAATGAAGGTTGCCCACATGCCCACACCAAGTAATAATCCATTCAGAATGCAACTGCACGCAACCCAATCGTAATGCCTGTGGTAAATGTGGGTTGACTTTGGATATCCCTATGGGGCTAGTTAGGGACCATCAGTAAATTACACCATGTACATGGGACAACATGTTACAATTCCAATAGCTCCAAATTTGGATTGCAAAACTAAACAGAGACACCAGACAAGACACAGAGACAGCAACAGAAGAATAGGATATGATGGAGAGAGACACCAGACAAGACACAGAGACAGCAACAGAAGAATAGGATATGATGGAGAGAGACACCAGACAAGACACAGAGACAGCAACAGAAGAATAGGATATGATGGAGAGAGACACCAGACAAGACACAGAGACAGCAACAGAAGAACAGGATATGATGGAGAGAAACATCAGACAAGACACAGAGACAACAACAGAAGAATAGGATATAATGGAGAGAGACACCAGACAAGACACAGAGACAGCAACAGAAGAATAGGATATGATGGAGAGAGACACCAGACAAGACACAGAGACAACAACAGAAGAATAGGATATGATGGAGAGAGACACCAGACAAGACACAGAGACAACAACAGAAGAATAGGATATGATGGAGAGAGACACCAGACAAGAAACAGAGACAGCAACAGAAGAATAGGATATGATGGAGAGAGACACCAGACAAGACACAGAGACAACAACAGAAGAATAGGATATGATGGAGAGAGACACCAGACAAGACACAGAGACAACAACAGAAGAATAGGATATGATGGAGAGAGACACCAGACAAGACACAGAGACAACAACAGAAGAATAGGATATGATGGAGAGAGACACCAGACAAGACACAGAGACAACAACAGAAGAACAGGATATGATGGAGAGAGACACAAGACAAGACACAGAGACAGCAACAGAAGAATAGGATATGATGGAGAGAGACACCAGACAAGACACAGAGACATTAACAGAAGAATAGGATATGATGGAGAGAGACACCAGACAAGACACAGAGACAGCAACAGAAGAATAGGATATGATGGAGAGAGACACCAGACAAGATGAAAGACATCAATAGACGACACAGAGAAAGTGATGGATAGAGACAGAGGAGGGGAGAACACACAGTAGACTATCACTAAAAGCTGATATCGGGATTCTAATTACTGCACTGTGTGTGTGTGTGAGAGAGAGAGAGAGCGAGAGAGAGAGAGAGAGAGAGAGAGAGAGAGAGAGAGAGAGAGAGAGAGAGAGAGAGAGAGAGAGAGAGAGATAGAGTGTTTAGGTACTGTGGGATTATTTAATCAGTTTGGCTCATTGGACAGGTCAGAGTCTATGTTTGAAGTTCTTGAGTGGTTTTTGGCAATACACTGGTGATGTATTCACGGATTTAGCTGTTGAAATTCCTTCCCGGACCCTCCTACTGGCTGTGGGCTAAGCCACCGATGTCTTCATATCCTAGGGTAGAGAGGAGCTGCTACCCCTGGGGAGAGAGGAGCTGTTACCCCTGGGGAGAGAGGAGCTGCTACCCCTGGGGAGAGAGGAGCTGATACCCCTGGGGAGAGAGGAGCTGTTACCCCTGGGGAGAGAGGAGCTGCTACCCCTGGGGAGAGAGGAGCTGATACCCCTGGGGAGAGAGGAGCTGCTACCCCTGGGGAGAGAGGAGCTGATACCCCTGGGGAGAGAGGAGCTGCTACCCCTGGGGAGAGAGGAGCTGCTACCCCTGGGGAGAGAGGAGCTGTTACCCCTGGGGAGAGAGGAGCTGATACCCCTGGGGAGAGAGGAGCTGTTACCCCTGGGGAGAGAGGAGCTGCAACCCCTGGGGAGAGAGGAGCTGCTACCCCTGGGGAGAGAGAGGAGCTGATACCCCTGGAGAGAGAGGAGCTGTTACCCCTGGGGAGAGAGGAGCTGTTACCCCTGGGGAGAGAGGAGCTGCTACCCCTGGGGAGAGAGGAGCTGCTACCCCTGGGGAGAGAGAGGAGCTGTTACCCCTGGGGAGAGAGGAGTTGTTACCCCTGGGGAGAGAGGAGCTGTTACCCCTGGGGAGAGAGGAGCTGCTACTCCTGGGGAGAGAGGAGCTGCTACCCCTGGGGAGAGAGGAGCTGTTACCCCTGGGGAGAGAGGAGCTGTTACCCCTGGGGAGAGAGGAACTGCTATCCCTGGGGAGAGAGGAGCTGCTACCCCTGGGGAGAGAGGAGCTGTTACCCCTGGGGAGAGAGGAGCTGTTACCCCTGGGGAGAGAGGAGCTGTTACCCCTGGGGAGAGAGGAACTGCTATCCCTGGGGAGAGAGGAGCTGCTACCCCTGGGGAGAGAGGAGCTGTTACCCCTGGGGAGAGAGGAGCTGTTACCCCTGGGGAGAGAGGAGCTGTTACCCCTGGGGAGAGAGGAGCTGCTGCCCCTGGGGAGAGAGGAGATGTTACCCCTGGGGAGAGAGGAGCTGTTACCCCTGGGGAGAGAGGAGCTGTTACCCCTGGGGAGAGAGGAGCTGTTACCCCTGGGGAGAGAGGAGCTGCTGCCCCTGGGGAGAGAGGAGCTGCTACGAAGAGAGACTGTGACCCTGCTCGGGAAGAGCTTATCGATTGGTGATTGTTGGGGCACGTTTGGCAGGAGCTTCAGTAATGAAGATTGCTGAACTTGCTGATGTTTCACAATATGCCATGGCCGTCTCAGTCACCAGGTCTCAACCCAATTGAAGACAACCATCAACAAAACACTAAATTATGGAATTTCTTGTGGAAGAATGATGTCACATCCCTCCAATAGAGTTCAAGAGACTTTTCTTTTCTTTTTTCAACCTTGACAATGAACACTTTAATGAACCACAAACACTTGATGTTTAGGGATGGCACAAACATAGGGAGACAGTTTGTGTTCCTTCTCACATATGCACCTAGGAAGATGCAGTGTTTCTCAACCTGTCATTTTACATAATGTTGCAAGACACATACCATCAAATGAATCCATAGACTTTTGTCCATATTTACAGAAGGCTGTCATTTCACAAATTGTTCCTATATTGAAAGGACATAGGGAAAATAAAGTCAAACATTTCAATAGAAAATAATAAAAACAATCACAGCATTACTCAGTCTTAATGTATTTTAACCATATTAACCAGTTTAATCAAATTGTTTTAATTTGGAACACTAAATCAGAACTACATTTGGAGTTCCAGACACTTATAGAATGTATGCCAAGGCACATTGTAAGAGCTATAAAGAGACAGGGAGTGGGAGAGAGAACAGGTAGAACCTGATATGGAAATGAGCAGAACAAACTAAAGGAACTTTCCACCACCGAATGATCATTCCAGACTCTACTTCTATTGAGAGACATATAAAAGGTAAGACGACGATTGTTATGTGTATTAATATAGTTGATGATATTGTTATGTGTATTCATATAGTTGATGATATTGTTATGTGTATTAATATAGTTGATGTTATTGTTATGTGTATTAATATAGTTGATGATATTGTTATGTGTATTCATATAGTTGATGATATTGTTATGTGTATTCATAAAGTTGATGATATTGTTATGTGTATTAATATAGTTGATGATATTGTTATGTGTATTAATATAGTTGATGATATTGTTATGTGTATTCATATAGTTGATGATATTGTTATGTGTATTAATATAGTTGATGATATTGTTATGTGTATTAATATAGTTGATGATATTGTTATGTGTATTCATATAGTTGATGATATTGTTATGTGTATTCATATAGTTGATGATATTGTTATGTATATTAATATAGTTGATGATATTGTTATGTGTATTAATATAGTTGATGATATTGTTATGTGTATTAATATAGTTGATGATATTGTTATAGTGTTATAATAGGCCTACTCTCCTTAAAATGTTTTGGATATAAATTAGATGCGTGGGGTGAATTCGTTCTGTTTCCATCTGTGTGCCCCAGGGTGATCGCTCCTACACTATCTAGAATCTAAAAGGGTTCTTTGGCTGTCCCCATAGGAGAACCCTTTGTAGAACCCTTTTTGGTACTAGGTAGAACCCTTTTGGGTTCCATGAAGAATCCTTTCCACAGAGGGTTCTACATGGAAGCCAGAAGGGTTTTACCTGGAACCCAAAAGCGTTCTCCTATGGGGACAGCCAGAGGACCCTTTTGGAACTCTTTTTTCTAAGAGTGTTCTGTATCATAGGTCTATAGACTTGTCTTCTCAAAACAGGCTTAAAACACAACAAGCAACAACATTTTCTCTTTCTAATCTACTGTTAACTATTTTCACTCAGGAAGGTATGTTGTGTGAAAGAGAGACAAATAAATACTGTGGAAAGACTAACAACAACTTACACTTCCTCAAAACTGGTTGTGTGTGTTCATTAGTGCCCACCGTAGCAAAACGTTTGGCAACAGAAACCGTTTAGGTCACGTTGTACAGCGTTTTGGAGTAAACTGTTTATGCAACATTTTAAAACTGTTGGCTGCGGTGTAAACTAATGAATACGACCCAGGTTGTAGCCTACAACTCGGCTGTTGATGTCTGCCTCATGCTGAAACTTGAACTTAGCCTGAGGGGTGGACTATGATGCAAGCTAGATATACTGTTTTTTCAAAGCTTATCTACATTTCAGTTAGCTTCACATTCCAGATCAGACTTCACCCTTAAGAATACACAGAGTGCTAGTCATCAGGAAGGTGCTCTTTCAGCAGAACTGTATATATCTCAATGACTTGACATGTTCTGGTTTTGAATTCAGGCTACAAGGTGAGAATCCTGCAAGGAATGATTGTAAAGTGTGTAGAGAAATTAAATGTATGGTGTAATTTTAGTACAGTGAATGGAAGTAAAACACTCAGACCTAACAGTCTACTTCTACTGAGACAGGTACGTGTCAGTTTAATCATACAAAATGGAGCTAACTGAATGTGGGCAAGTCAAATTCAATATATTCATATATTATATGTATATATTATAGTTCTACATTTAACATTTCATATGATAACTGTAATTGTATCATAGTTCCACTATAGTGTAGTGATCCTCGCTAAATGAGCCACGTCACAATTCCAACCAAGTAACCCAATTGGCGCCAGTGGTGCGATGCATAGGTTGTTTGCCTTTTACACATGCAACCTGGGTTCGCTTCCTTGCCCCGCTGTTCGCTACATTGGTTTCAGAAGTGGTATGGTGTCTGTTAGGCCATCAGAATTGATGGTCCGGACGTGTGAGGGGTCTGAGTAGTCGAAACACGGGACTTTTATTGGGGACAGTGTGAGTCAGGTTACAATTCCCATTGCTGCAATAGGGTTAACCCTACTGCTGTTAACCCTACTGCTGTTAACCCTACTGCTGTTAACCCTACTGCTGTTAACCCTACTGCTGTTAACCCTACTGCTGTTAACCCTACTGCTGTTAACCCTACTGCTGTTAACCCTACTGCTGTTAACCCTACTGCTGTTAACCCTACTGCTGCTATGCGTAGGGTGTTGCAAAAAACCTTTCTGTACGGATCACTGATCCCCCTCAGATCAATCATGTCCATTTTAGCCCTTCAGTCTACATTCTCAGATACGTTTAGAAAAGAACAGATTGAAAGAAATAGTCTACTTTTAATAAATACACATTAGCCTGAGAGAGTGGAAGGGCTGAGAGGAATGTGGCCTTGTGTTGCTGCACTGTCTATAACTACCTTAACAAACAGTAACAGGGAGATGAGGTGAAAGATATCAGTCACGACTACATGTTGTTACAGGCTTTGGTATTTCCATTTATATTTTGAGGTTGGACGTTAGCACGTTGGCCGCACCTCTTGGCGCCACCTCATTAGACAGTATGCTTATGCCTGTGCTGGCTTGTCATCTCTTTAGTCAGAAGGGTTCCATCTGTTATGTGATATTGAAGAGCAGCTGGTCCAGTGTTCTGGTTGGCCTTAGAGATGTTAGAAGACTGGCACCTCTTTGTAGCTCTGCTTCTTTAAGTTGATGAACAAAGTCTTTCTGTCTTGTATCTCCCAGGGTTTGGTCTGGTTTGGTTTGGTTTGGTCTGGTTTGGTCTGGTTTGGTCTGGTCTGGTTTGGTCTGGTTTGGTCTGGTCTGGTTTGGTCTGGTTTGGTCTGGTCTGGTTTGGTCTGGTTTGGTCTGGTTTGGTTTGGTTTGGTTTGCTCCACTTGTTTTTCTACTCCATATTGTAAGTTGGAGGGTTTTTATTTCAGATGTCCTCGTCTGGAGCCACTTCAATGGGCGCTCATGGTGGGAGTCTTTTAGGTACCACTTTCTTGTTGCTAGTCAACATTCATTGGACACTAGGGATTGGACGATTAAAACCGGAGGTCTGATACGCCGTTGCAGTTTTCAAAGCACTACTGATTCGACACAACGTATCAATGCTTGTATCAAAGTAACAATACTACGTGATGATGACTGTCGAAGCTTCGGATATCACACTACCATCTGACAGCTGTCAAAAGAGCTCTGACCTCTGCTGGAAGCTTTGTGTTTTTATCTATACTGAACAAAAATACACTGCTCAAAAAAATTAAGGGAACACTTAAACAACACAATGTAACTCCAAGTCAATCACACTTCTGTGAAATCAAACTGTCCACTTAGGAAGCAACACTGATTGACAATAAATTGCACATGCTGTTGTGCAAATGGAATATACAACAGGTGGAAATTATAGGCAATTAGCAAGACAACCCAATAAAGAAGTGGTTCTGCAGGTGGTGACCACAGACCACTTCTCAGTTCCTATGCTTCCTGGCTGATGTTTTGGTCATTTTTTAATGCTGGCGGTGCTTTCACTCTAGTGGTAGCACAACCCACACAAGTGGCTCAGGTAGTGCAGCTCATCCAGGATGGCACATCAATGCGAGCTGTGGCAAAAAGGTTTGCTGTGTCTGTCAGCGTAGTGTCCAGAGCATGGAGGCGCTACCAGGAGACAGGCCAGTACATCAGGAGACGTGGAGGAGGCCGTAGGAGGGCAACAACCCAGCAGCAGGACTGCTTCCTCCGCCTTTGTGCAAGGAGGAGCAGGAGGAGCACTGCCAGAGCCCTGCAAAATGACCTCCAGCAGGCCACAAATGTGCATGTGTCTGCTCAAACGGTCAGAAACAGACTCCATGAGGGTGGTATGAGGGCCCGACGTCCACAGGTGGGGGTTGTGCTTCAGCCCAACACCGTGCAGGACGTTTGGCATTTGCCAGAGAACACCAAGATTGGCAAATTCGCCACTGGCGCCCTGTGCTCTTCACAGATGAAAGCAGGTTCAAACTGAGCACATGTGACAGACGTGACAGAGTCTGGAGACGCTGTGGAGAACGTTCTGCTGCCTGCAACATCCTCCAGCATGACCGGTTTGGCGGTGGGTCAGTCATGGTGTGGGGTGGCATTTCTTTGGGGGGCCGCACAGCCCTCCATGTGCTCGCCAGAGGTAGCCTGACTGCCATTAGGTACCGAGATGAGATCCTCAGACCCCTTGTGAGACCATATGCTGGTGCGGTTGGCCCTGGGTTCCTCCTAATGCAAGACAATGCTAGACCTCATGTGGCTGGAGTGTGTCAGCAGTTCCTGCAAGAGGAAGGCATTGATGCTATGGACTGGCCCGCCCGTTCCCCAGACCTGAATCCAATTGAGCACATCTGGGACATCATGTCTCGCTCCATCCACCAACGCCTCGTTGCACCACAGACTGTCCAGGAGTTGGCGGATGCTTTAGTCAAGTCTGGGAGGAGATCCCTCAGGAGACCATCCGCCACCTCATCAGGAGCATGCCCAGGCATTGTAGGGAGGTCATACAGGCACGTGGAGGCCACACACACTACTGAGCCTCATTTTGACTTGTTTTAAGGACATTACATCAAAGTTGGATCAGCCTGTAGTGTGGTTTTCCACTTTTTAATTTTGAGGGTGACTCCAAATCCAGACCTCCATGGGTTGATAAATTTGATTTCGATTGATATTTTTTGTGTGATTTTGTTGTCAGCACATTCAACTATGTAAAGAAAAAAGTATTTAATAAGATTATTTCATTCATTCAGATCTAGGATGTGTTATTTTAGTGTTCCCTTTATTTTTTTGAGCAGTGTATAAACGCAACATGTAAAGTGTTGGTCCCATGTTTCATGAGCTGAAATAAAATATCCCAGAAATGTTCCATATGCACAAAAAGCATATTTCTCTCCGATTTTGTGCACAAATTTGTTAACATCCCTGTTAGTGAGCATTTATCCGTTGCCAAGATAATCCATCCACCTGACAGGGGTGGAATATCAAGAAGCTGATTAAACAGCATGATCATTACACATGTGCACCTTGTGCTGGAGACAATAAAAGGCCACTCGAAAATGTGCAGTTTTGTCACAAAACACAATGCCACAGATGTCTCAGGTTTTGAGGGAGCGTGCCATTGGCATGCTGACTGCAGGAATGTCCACCAGAGCTGTTGCCAGAGAATTACATTGGTGTCAGAAGTGGAATGGCGGCTGTGAGGCCATCAGACTGGCCTGGAGGTGTGAGTAGTCGACTTCCTGGTCGGAGGGGGCAGTGTGAGCCATATTCCAATTCCCACCATGTGGGTTAACCCTATTGGTGCGATGCGTAGGTTGTTTGCCTTTTACAAGTGCAACCTGGGTTCACTTCCCTGCCCCGCTGTTTGCTACATTGGTGTCAGAAGTAGTATGGTGTCTGTGAGGCCATCAGATTGCACGGCCCGGATGTGTGAGGGGTCTGAGTAGTCGAAGCACGGGACTTGCTTTTATAGGGGGCAGTGTGAGACAGGTTACAATTCCCATCGCAGCAATAGGGTTAACCTAGTATTGGCCAGCGACCTGGGTTCACTGCCCTGCCTTGCTGTTTGATACAATATTAATATCACAGGCTACCAAACGTCCGTTGAACAAAGAGACACAACAATATGAGTGAAAGGATTTTAGGATAATATCAGTTAGTGTTTATTTAGAGTTGTCTTCTGGGTTCAGCCTTCTAGCTTCCTTTATCAATTGGGTGAAATATAACAAATGACATGGTCTCAGAGTTTGGAGATAATCAGTCCCAGTTTAAATCGCCCATATTGTCAATTTTTATTTCCCCAGAGCAGCAAGGGAATCTAGAGACTCAACCTTTGCAGAATCAGAATCACCTTTATTCGCCAAGTACATTTGCATGTACATATGTAGGATCTTAATTTGAGCCAGTTTGCTACAGCAGGAAAATATTACTGCAGCAACAGGAAATGTGAATTATTATGTGAATTATAATTAATGGACATTTTTGTAGCGGTTGATCCATTTTTATTAAGAGAAACTCAAGTCTGGCATTTCTAAGTGGAAATTACAAACTTCAGAAGCCTTTTAAAACCTCAAATATACTACAAGTTATTCTGCGGTGGAGGGTGATCAAATTAAGATCCTACATCCGTACACATAATTTTACATGGTGATAGTGACAGACAACATTTAGAGACAGAATACAGACAGAAGAGTTTACACAAATGTCTGTACAACATTATACACAACTAGGAAGAGTGAGCATAGAGCTATAAGAGAATGAACAGTGGATATACAGATATACAGTACAGTGGGAATACAGTTGGTATACAGATATACAGTACAGTGGGAATACAGTTGGTATACAGATATACAGTACAGTGGGAATACAGTTGATATACAGATATACAGTACAGTGGGAATACAGTTGATATACAGATATACAGTACAGTGGGTATACAGTTGGTATACGGTGGATGTCCTCATGTACAGTACCAGTATAAATATATCTAAGAGAGATTAACAGAGTGCTAATGTAGTATAGTTCAGTTATTTAGTGTACAGTTCAGAGATGGCTTGATGTGGTGAGCAGCATAGAGTGTATAGTCCTTTAGTCTCTATGGACCAGATGATAGTGTACAGTTCAGAGATGGCTTGATGTGGTGAGCAGCATAGAGTGTATAGTCCTTTAGTCTCTATGGACCAGATGATAGTGTACAGTTCAGAGATGGCTTGATGTGGTGTGCAGCGTAGAGTGCATAGTCCTTTATTCTCACTGGGCCAGATGGTCGGTTGGTCAGGAACACAGCATGGGGAAAGAAACTGTTCAGATGGGGGTCTATAACATCCAATCACATAGGTTTACAGCAGCTGACAGTTGCAACGTTATTGCTGATAACTCAAATTGCCTTATTTAGATAAAGACATAATCTCTCTACAGATGTAGGATCTTAATGTGATCACCCAGTTGCAGGATAACTAAAACTTTAGTGTATTTGAGTGTATTTAAGCTTTAAAAAAGGTTTCAATTCCACTTTTGTATTAAAATAATTGTTCATTAATTATAATCCACATAATAATTCAAATGTCCTGTTGCTGCAGGATTCTTTTCCTGCTGTAGCAAACTGGCTAAAGTTAAGATCCTACATCTGTAGCAATACACCTCTCTTTGATGTACATGGCTATATCAGGATTGACTTTTGACCATTTGACATCTTTTATTTACTGTTGTTTAGGCTGGTTGAATGAGTGGCCTATAAAAGCTACTTCATCTGCAAGAGAACAGGCGGCTGCACCAGCGACTGTCAGAAGTTATGTGATTTCCTCATATGAACGTGAAAGTAAGTGTGTAGCCTACGCAGTTACACAATGGCTGTTGAAACTGTGGCACATATTTCTCGGTAACATTAGAAGTCGGATAAATGTGTTGATATGTAGGAAAGACGGGCAGACTGTCATAGGTCTAGGCTAAACTACAAACTATTATAAGGTCGACGTCAGACATTCAATAGTCCGAGTAGGTTTGAGCTGTGATCACTTACCATGTTGACAAACCTGATGGTCTCCGTTTGAAATGGTGTGTAAAATACCATGCCTAGGCTACAAGCTCTGTCCTGCTACTGTTAGGTCTGTAACGTTATGGGAACTGATCTGAACAGGTTTAGGCTGGTCATCTAGGATATGTAGGCTATAGCTGAGGTATAGACCTCCATCTGTATCAGGACTAGGCTCCTGCTACTGTTACTGTTATAACGTTATGGGAACTGATCTGAACAGGTTTAGGCTGGTCATCTAGGCTATAGCTGAGGTCAGTGGTGATTTTAGCATGTCAATCTTGGTGGGGCAAAACATAAATAAAGGGGGATGCATGCCAGCAAAGCCACTCCACAACACAACACTAAACAATACATTCATTGCACTATAACGGTGACAAACGGTGCCCACAAACTGTTAGGGCCGACATAAAGCAGAGTCCCAACAGCAGAGTCCCAACAGCAGAGTCCCGACAGCAGAGTCCCAACAGCAGAGTCCCAACAGCAGAGTCCCAACAGCAGAGTCCCAACAGCAGAGTCCCAACAGCAGAGTCCCAACAGCAGAGTCCCAACAGCAGAGTCCCAACAGCTGTCCTATCATTTCTCTTCATTATTTCTCTTCATATGACAAGGATTAAAAAGGATTTGCCTGTAGATTGTCGACTTGATTCATGATGATGACTGCTGGCTAAGATTTTGAAAGTATGATGTTGACATGATCAGTCCAATCAAAGCTACTGTAGATATAATGTGATTTGATGTCATTTTATCTGTGGCCAATGACCTTCGTGGATGGGCACTTCTAATGTAACTCTGTGGCAGCACCCAAGGGGCTTGAATTTTCTAGCTCTACTCTTAGACTTGGCAGTGACGTAGTGTCCCCATGAGTGACAGAACACTGAGCCAATCACGGCGCAGCGCTCTGTATTTTCTTCTGGCTTGCCCCACCACCACAGAAAGCACTGAGCTAGGCTGAAACACCTGCATTTTGGAGCTGCCTTACTCAAGAAAACAAAAAAGAGACTGTGTCTATATTAACTCGATGATATATATATATTTTTACATTGTTTGCAAACTGATATGTGACACGTATTAATGCCAAAATAACATGCAAAACAGGAAAGGCCACCTGCCCTTAATGACGGGTCGCTGGTTGAGAGAATGCCAAGAGTGTGCAAAGCTGTCATCAAGGAAAAAGGGTGGCTTTTGAAGAATCTCAAATATAAAATACATTTTGATTTGTTTAACACGTTTTTGGTTACTACATGATACCATATGTGTTATTTCATAGTTTTGATGTCTTCACTATTATTCTACAATGTAGAAAATAGTACAAAATAAAGAAAAACCCTTGAATGAGTATGTGTTCTAAAACTTTTGACCGGTAGTGTATATATTTTTTACATTGTTAGCACACTGATATGTGACATGTATTAATGCCAAAATAACATGCACAACAGGAAAGGCCACCTGCCCTGAATGACGGGTCACCACTGGCTGAGGTATAGACCTTGATCTGCTTTACACAAAAAAATACTGTTATACATTATAACCTAGCCTACTTTAAATAATAAAAAATCTCTTAATTGTTGCAAAAAACCTTTCTGTATAGATCACTGATCCCCCCCAGATCAATCAAGCCCGTTTTAGCCCTTCTGTCTACATTCTCAGACAAGTTTAGAAAAGAACAGATTTAAAGATAATAATTGGCTGACTTTTAATGAATACAAATAAGTGTGAGACATGGCCTTGTGTTGCTGCACTGTCTATAACTACCTTAACAAACAGTGACTTATTATTATTATTGACAGTTAACATGGAGAAGAGATGTCACAACCAGATGTTCATTTGATTGCATTAAATAGCCTGACTGTTTCGATATGTCTGTTAGTAAATGTTTTGTAAGATATAATTAATAAATGATAACAATTCACATTCAAGAATTACTGTGTTAACTACAACCAACATGTTGGATCTCTGTTTAGGGGTCAGTGGTCTAAAATGAGTCTCTCTGGGGAGAGAGAGGAGGGGGGCCCTGCCTCTAAAATGAGTCTCTCTGGGGAACATGACACCAAAGCTAAGAGGTGAGATGACAATTTTGTTTAAGAATTATTAAGAGTTTATTTCCTAAATGCTATTTCCACAATAATCAGAAATGGTTGCTTATGGGTACCTTCAATATTACTGTTCTCAGATGTTTAATTAATAGATTTTAGATGTAGATAATTATTATTATTTTTATTGCAAAACGCTATATATCCATTGTTTAGCTGAAATTGAATGTTCGTATCCTGTATATTTGACTGTATTATCTGGTTGTCTCACCTAGCTATCTTAAGATGAATGCACTTACTGTAAATCGCTCTGGGTAAGAGCATCTGCTAAACAGGTGGGGCTCTGCCCTGAATGACAGGTCACCACTGCTCCAAAGCAATTACATGTTGCACAGGAACCACTGACTCGCTGCATGTTTCTATTATCAAGACACCTGCTGGTACCTCTTAACTGGTTAGGACAGCTCATGAGGTGTCCTAAATATCTGCCAACTAGGTGGGACGCTTATGAATAAAGAGGCTTCATGCATAGCTTTAATTTATACCCATAAGAGTAGGACTACAATGGCTTTATTCTCAGCACTTATACGACACATTTTCTACTCTGAGACACTTTGTGGATATGGGCCCAGATCTCAAAATATTGTTATAAAAAAACTTAGAATGTTTGTTTTACATATATATATATATAAAAATGAATATTACTAATGTAAGCCACTGTAAAGACTGGGTTTAGTTTATTGTGTTGCTCTGCTCATGTCCGCGTTCTGAAACTGTCCGCGTCCCCGTACAGAACTGTCCGCGTCCACGTACGGTTTGGCGCCAAGCATATTGTCCAGTTACGCGCAGAGTGGGCAGAGGTGATGTTGGGACATAACGACGGAGTTCGTTACAGTGTTGAGACACCGAAGTTTATTGTTCAATTTGCTTTTTTGCTTAATGGTCAGTGACAGTATGAGTGTAGCCAGATCCTTTTCACTCGCTAGTCTTGTTTAATTGTGTGGTTCAACGGGTTCGTAATCATCCTCGAGGGACAGACGAACGACCTGCTAGCTAGCCAAGCTAGTCGGTACAGCTAGCTAAGCTAGCTACTCTTTACCAGTAGCATCCTAGTTATCCTAGCTACCACTACATCATCACCGGCTGCCTGCATTTCTTGTGGACCGATGGAGCTCCCTGGTTGTTTCTTCCACCTGTTAAATACCGTGGAGGGCTTCTCCCTCTCTCGTTGACGGATGCTGGCTACCTACCATCCCTCTGTCCGGTTCTCCTCTCTTCACTAGATGGACGGTAACTTTAGTGTTTAATCCCTCTGTGTCCAAGGACTGAACTTTTGAATATTATTTTCGGGGCGCCTCAAGTGACATTTTTTACAACGTTTTTTTCTGATAAAATTAGTTCATTGCATCCGCCATGGAGCCCAGTTTCATAATATTACCTTCTGTCCCTGGTTATGATGTAATTGCGAAAAAACAGGCCTTACTTTAGGTCATTTTTCACCCTACCAGCTCCTATTAGTTCTATTGAGCTCCGTGACACCGACTCGCCTTCAGAACGTTCTATTCCCAGCCCATTGTTCTGCGTCACAATGCCAGCTTCACTATTGTTATCAATGAGACCTGCCTGCGTTAACCCTGTAGGTTTACCTCAGGTAACTTATTATTAACAAGGTTACGGCTACTTGGTGAGCGTTAACCCTGTAGGTTTACCTCAGGTAACTTATTATTAACAAGGTACGGCTACTTGGTGAGCGTTAACCCTGTAGGTTTACCTCAGGTAACTTATTATTAACAAGGTTACAGCTACTTGGTGAGCGTTAACCCTGTAGGTTTACCTCAGGTAACTTATTGTAACGACCCTGTATTGTGTTCTGTGTTCATGGATGTGTTATCGTTCTCATGGGTACTAGCAGGGGTTAAATATGCCAGGACAGATGGAAAGGTTGGGGGGGTATGATGGGTAATCCCGCGGGGTTTTGGAATGATTAAATAGGGGTTACGGTCTCATCTCTCTCTTCTTCTGCTCGGGACCATTGATTTGACATGTTCTATTTGTGTATGTTCGAGGTTTAGCGGCGTGGGTTGTGGCCTGAACAATAGCCCATTCAGGAATAAACCTGTGTTCTGCCTGTACACCTGGTGCCCGTCTCTCTTTTACTTTATGACCCAGCTGGGTCATTACATTGGTGTCAGAAGTGCTTTCGAACGACGGGATAGATCGAGATTAGGCGAGTTAGCTGTTTCAGTATAGGCCGTGGTTAGCTTTAGCGTGACTCGCATCTACGGTCAGGATGATCGGGGCGAGGCGGAAAGTTAAGGAAGAGTCGGACAAAGTGTCCGTTGTGGGCTCGGGTGTACCCGGTCGGGAGGGTCAGGCGATGACGGCTGTAGAAGAGCTGGAGAGCCACATGGCGGGAGTTAAATTGTCAGTCAGCAAGATGGCAGAACGGGCGGGTTTTCCTTCAAACCGCTCGACCAGAACAGACGTCACGGCGACGGAGATATCGACGTCACCGCGTGCGGAAATGGCTGGACCTCCTTATGTAAACAGAGATGGCAGCGCCCTATTGCCATTAGCCACGGTAGCGGCTAAACTTCCAAAGTTCAATGGACAAGGTAAATGGGAAGTTTTTTTCACTCAATTCGAGTTGTTGGCTAGAGCCGGGAGGTGGTCTGACGAGACGAAAGGGTTACAGCTTGCCCTGAGCCTGTCAGAGGAGGCGTCGGAATGCCTGCTAACGCTAGCCCCGGACGAGAGGGGCGACTACGGTGCGCTAGTGGAGGCATTGGGGGTCCGTTTCGGCAGCGATGCACAGCCCAACATGCTGCGGATTGAACTGAATAACAAAAAGAGACTTCAGGGGGAATCATTAAAGGCGTTGGCAAGTGATATTCTGAGCCTGACCAGGCGGGCTTATGCAAATATGCCGATTGGGGTGCAAGACGAGCTGGCACGGGACAGTTTTATTAGAGCGCTCTCCCCCACCGAACTGGGTAAGCATGTGCAGATGTCGGACCCAGCATCTCTGCGGGCTGCAGTGGAGATAGCCAGGAAGAGGGAGCTGATCTGGGGTGAGGGAGTGAGAGTGGAGGTTGCCAGTCAACCAGAGGTGAGAGCAGCGGCGGCCGGGGTGCCGGGGGTCACCAAACCAGAGTGGGTCGACGAGTTGGGAGGGTTAGTCAAGACCGCTTCGCTTGTCATTGAGAAGGGCTCCAGACAACATCGCAGTGTCAGCTCAACTTCCATTGTCTGCTGGGGTTGTGGCCAGCCTGGCCACATTCAGCGGGAGTGTGGCAGATTCTCCAGTCAACAGGGAAACGACAGCGGGTTCTCGCGCAGGGGGCAGCGCGGGCCCATTCCTCCGCCCCCGAACCCACAGTAAGCAGAAGATGTACCCAGCAGTGCAGGCAAGAGGGTGGGGACCTGCTTCCCCAGGGTGTAGCTGCCACCGTGTTTCCTAGTCCGGTAGTTGTGGTGGGACGTACCACCATTGGGGACTTCTGCAATGTCATCGTCAAGGTAGAGGGGGTGGAATGTTTGGCCCTGGTCGACACGGGCTCTACAGTAACCCTGGTGAGACCAGACATACTACCTGTTGGGGTGCGGGTGGAGCCGACCTTTGTCCAGCTACGGACTGTCACGGGGGAGCTAGCCCCCATGTTAGGGAAGTGTCGGGTGTCTGTGACTGTGGGGGGGAGAACTGTGGGGTGTCCGGTGTGGGTAGCAGCGGTACAGGACCCCTGTATACTGGGAATGGACTTTTTGAAAAACTGTGGGGCTCAGTTGGACTTAGCTTCGGGCACTTTGAGGCTGTCGGGGGGGCCCACAGTGGGAATGTCGCCTTCGGGAGGGCCAGCAGGGGGCAGGGCTGTCCCTCCGTCTTCCTCCAAGCTTGCCGAAACTCCACTGGTCGTCCCGGCTGCTCCCTTGGTCGTTGTGCCATCCCAGCAGCTGTCTCCGGCGGCAACGACCTTCACTCCCCATAATGGTGCAAGCACAGGCACCCCAGTAGCCCAAAACACACTGGCTCCTTCACCCCATCAGCCCGACAGGGGGAAGGAGGAAGTTATCGACGCCGTTGAGGCTGTGTGGCTGAAAAACTGTCAAGGTCTGGACGAGAGACAACAGAGACAGTTAAAGCAGCTGCTGTTTGACTTTAAAGATAGCTTCGCTTGGGGGGAAGATGAGGTAGGGCAAACGCACCTGGTTCAGCACGACATCGACACTGGGGACAACCAACCCATTAAAATTCGGCCCCGTCGCATTCCCCTTGCCAAGAGGGAAGCAGCAGCCACAGCTATTGCTGACATGTTGCGGGCTGATTTCATTGAGCCATCAGATAGCCCATGGTCCGCGCCGGTCGTCATGGTGCCTAAGAAAGGGGGTAAACTTAGGTTTTGTGCGGACTACAGGGGCCTAAATTCTGTCACCATTAAAGACTCTTACCCCATACCGAGGATCGATGAGTCGCTAGACCACGTCAGAGGGTCCTCGTGGTTCTCTTCCCTTGATCTGCGCAGTGGCTACTGGCAGGTGCCCCTCTCGCCTGGGGCACGTGAAAAAACGGCCTTCTCCACGGATAGGGGCCATTGGCAGTTCAAGGTGCTGTGCTTCGGGCTTTGTAATGCTCCTGCCACCTTTGAGAGGCTCATGGACAGAGTGCTGGCGGGGGTTCCGAGAGACGAGTGTGTCGTGTACCTAGACGACATATTGGTACACGGCACGTCGTTTGAGGGGGCACTGGGGGCACTTAGGCGAGTGCTGGAGAGGATCTCGGGGGCGGGGCTAAAATTACACCCGGAAAAGTGCCATTTCATGCAAAGGAAGGTGGCGTTCCTGGGTCATCAGCTGGGTGGTGAGGGTATCAGCACGTTGCCAGACAAAGTGGAGGCTGTGAGGGGGTGGCCAATTCCAAGGGGAAAAAAAGAGGTTAAGAGCTTCCTGGGTCTGGCATCCTACTATCGTAGGTTTGTGAAAGGGTTTGCGGGGATAGCAGCTCCTTTGAACCACCTTCTCAAGAAGGACACTGTCTTTCAGTGGACCGAAGAGCACCAGCGGGCGTTTGAGGCCCTCAAACGTGCCCTGGTGGAGGCCCCTGTCCTGTCCTCACCAGACCCAAACCGTCCGTTTATCCTGGACACCGACGCAAGCAATGAGGGCTTGGGGGCCGTGCTGGCTCAGCGTGGTTCTGACGGGGAGCACGTAGTAGCTTATTACAGCAGAACTTTTGATAAGGCTGAAAAACGCTACTGCGTGACAAGGAGGGAGCTTTTGGCTGTCGTGGCAGCAGTACGCCATTTCAAGTACTACCTGGGGGGCCTGCCGTTTGTGGTGCGGACGGATCACTCCGCCCTGCAGTGGCTTCTCTCCTTCAAGGAGCCAGAGGGTCAGATCGCCCGCTGGTTGGAGGAGCTGCAACCCTACTACTTCCAGGTGGAGCACAGGGCCGGCCTTCGCCACAGCAATGCAGACGCCTTGTCCCGCCGCCCGTGTGCTGAGGACGGCTGTGGGTACTGCGCCAAACGGGTGGAGCGAGAGAGGGAACGAGGAGGGAGTCACCGCCACGGTGAGTCAGCTGAGGGTGACAGAGTGCCGGGAGCTTGAGGCTGTGGACGTCGGGGAGTGGAGGCGTCGCCAGGAGGAGGACGCAGAGCTGCGTCCTGTGCTGGGGTGGGTGGAAGAGAGAAGACGACCGCCATGGGGGGAAGTAGCCCCTCTATCACCAGTCACCAAAGGACTCTGGGCTAAATTCTCAGTCCTTAGAGTGGCTGAGGGAGTGCTCCAGAGGGGGTGGAAAAAGCCGGCTACTGGAGAAATGACGTGGCAGGTAGTGGTTCCCAAAAGGCTGCAAGGGAGCGTGTTACAGCAGCTTCACGGGGGAGTAGGCGCAGGGCATTTTGGGGTCTCCAAAACGTTAAAGCGCGTACGTAAAGGCTTCTATTGGGCCAGGCACAGGAGGGATGTGGAGGACTTTTGCAGGCAGTGCGATGAGTGTGCTGCTAAGAAAGGACCTCCAGGTCAGTCACACGCCCTCCTACAACAATTCCCAGTAGGGGAGCCCATGGAGAGACTGGGGGTAGACATAGTTGGACCGTTTCCAACCACAGACAGCGGTAACAGGTGGATTCTAACTGCTATGGACTACTTCACCAAGTGGCCAGAGGCTTACGCTCTCCCAGACCAGGAGGCAGAAACAGTAGCTGATGCATTGGTAGGGGGAATAATCAGTCGGTTCGGGGTGCCACAGTCTATACACAGCGACCAGGGGAGAAACTTTGAGTCACGGGTGTTCTCAGAGTTGTGTAGACGGTTAGACGCGGAGAAGACGCGCACTACTCCGCTTCACCCCCAGAGTGATGGGCTGGTGGAAAGATTTAACAGAACATTAGCACAACAGCTGGCTATCGTTACCTCAAAACACCAGAGAGATTGGGACACCCACTTACCGTTTATTCTTATGGCATGTAGGTCGGCTGTTCAGGAATCGACTGCGTGCTCCCCAGCGCTACTAATGTTAGGTCGTGAGTTGCGCACCCCAGCCGAACTGACGTTTGGCCACCCTCCTGATAACGACGACGGGGTTTTGCCTGGCCCGAACTATGTTCGTCGACTGCAGAACCGGTTAGAAGCGGCTCACACCTTCGCAAGAGAGCAACTCGAGAACGCAGGAATGCGCCAAAAGCGCCACTATGACTCACGCGCTAGGGGGAGGCACTTTGGAGCGGGAGAACGCGTGTGGCTTCACAACCCCACGCGCAAGAAGGGGCGGTGCCCAAAGCTGGACAGTGCCTGGGTGGGGCCGTGCCTGGTGATAGAGAGAGTGGGGGAGGTGACGTACCGGGTGGAGGTTCCCCCACGGGGCAGGAGGGTGGTGGTCCACCGGGACCGATTGGCGCCCTACAGAGGGAGGAAAACGGTAGGGAATGGAAGTGAGGACTCTGATGTGAGCACACGGGGACAGTCTAGCGAGGAGACTCTAGTGCCAGCTGAGCCTGGGACGGGGGCTGCCTCTTCGGGGGGTGCTGGAAATGACATTGGGGCAGATGAGTGTTCTGGGGGTCCACCAGTGAGAGTCAAGGGGAGGCACAAGAGACTGATGCGACCTCCGGGTCGTTTTAAGGATTTTGTTTTGTAACCCTAGGGGCTAGGGTTTAGAAAGGGGGGGGCTATGTAACGACCCTGTATTGTGTTCTGTGTTCATGGATGTGTTATCGTTCTCATGGGTACTAGCAGGGGTTAAATATGCCAGGACAGATGGAAAGGTTGGGGGGGTATGATGGGTAATCCCGCGGGGTTTTGGAATGATTAAATAGGGGTTACGGTCTCATCTCTCTCTTCTTCTGCTCGGGACCATTGATTTGACATGTTCTATTTGTGTATGTTCGAGGTTTAGCGGCGTGGGTTGTGGCCTGAACAATAGCCCATTCAGGAATAAACCTGTGTTCTGCCTGTACACCTGGTGCCCGTCTCTCTTTTACTTTATGACCCAGCTGGGTCATTACATTATTATTTCCAAGGTTACAGCTACTTGGTGAGCGTTAACCCTGTAGGTTTACCTCAGGTAACTTATTATTAACAAGGTTACAGCTACTTGGTGAGCGTTAACCCTGTAGGTTTACCTCAGGTAACTTATTATTAACAAGGTTACAGCTACTTGGTGAGCATTAACCCTGTAGGTTTACCTCAGGTAACTTATTATTAACAAGGTTACGGATACTTGGTGAGCGTTAACCCTGTAGGTTTATCTCAGGTAACTTATTATTACCAAGGTTACGGCTACTTGGTGAGCGTTAACCCTGTAGGTTTACCTCAGGTAACTTATTATTAACAAGGTTACGGATACTTGGTGAGCGTTAACCCTGTAGGTTTATCTCAGGTAACTTATTATTACCAAGGTTACGGCTACTTGGTGAGCGTTAACCCTGTAGGTTTACCTCAGGTAACTTATTATTAACAAGGTTACGGCTACTTGGTGAGCGTTAACCCTGTAGGTTTACCTCAGGTAACTTATTATTACCAAGGTTACAGCTACTTGGTGAGCATTAACCCTGTAGGTTTACCTCAGGTAACTTATTATTAACAAGGTTATGGCTACTTGGTAGCGCGCACACTGTTCACCTGAGTACATGTTGTGGTCACCTATAGTGAGGTGAGACACAGTTTTAGAGGCGATAGCTGGCGGATAGCCATCAAACATTAAACATTTTCTGGTCATGGTTAACCATATTTGTTTTAAGAAAAAAGTGTACAATCTAAACAAAACGCAAGTCCCTGTCCTCTTTTTCAAGATGTGGCCGATTTTAAACAGCCAGAAGACATTTTTTAATTAAGAAATAACCATTTTTTTGAGGACTTGTTGTTTCTAAATGGCTGCTGGATAATTTGATATGCATCGAAATCTTCGTTCATAGGCATCAAATTGAGCGAATGCTGCGCAGGTTCACTGAGTTGCAAACCAAATGGGTATAATGGGGTGATTGTTGTCTAATCTGGTGGTCTAGCTAATGGATTTGTAGATCAGACGCAGTTGCTACCTCAGATTATGAGCCTAAGCCTAGCAAGTGTCATGAAGTGTCAGGTCTCCCGCAGTGGTCTAAGGCCACTAGAGATCCTGGTTCGAATCCAGACTGTTGTAGCCGGCCGCGACCGGGAGACCCGTGACAAAAAAAAAAATGTAAATGTGATGAATGAGTTATGTAGTACCCACATATGGCCACAAGGAGGAGCAAGAGTGCCATAAACCCATACTGTTTTTTGCCATAAAAACCCTAAACCTAACAATCAATCAAATGTATTTATAAAGCTCTTTTTACACCAGCAGATGTCACAAAGTGCTATACAGAAACTCTAACCCTACTTATAACCTATTTTAGCATTAACCGTAACCCTAATTCTAGGGTAGGGTAGCCTAGAACACTTTTATAACTATTTTGCTAATAATATTAACTTAGTAAATACAATTATAGTATTATTTTGTTACTCAAAACCTGTCTAAGCGTTTTGCTGTTTATTTTTATTTTTTATTAGTTATTTTATGATATTTATTATTGCAAGGCAGAACACTTAGACACATTTGTGTTATTTTTCTAATATGGTTTGAATTGGGTGACCTAGTAACCTCTGTGTGAAAGTCCAGCAATTGCCATGGGATAGGTGGGGCAGGTTTGAGACTGATCAAAGGAATTAACAAGAAAAATACACTTTATTTTTCAGCTGCCTCACTAATGTCCGTACGTAAATTAATAACTTGTAATGCTAAATATTTCCAATAGATGGCAGCATAAGACCATGAAGCATCAGTTATAGGCTACAAGCAGCAATATGATTGACATAAAATAGCATGCAACCAAATACTATATGTCCCATGTCTAAAATGGTCACTCATTACTTTAGTTAGCTATATATCTCGTATTAGGCCTGTGATGCTTTTGGAAGAGCAATTAAATAGTGACTATAGCAGGTGTTGAACCCCGGGTAAATAATCACTAGTCAGTACTACTTATTTCTCTGAGAGTGAGGCAGATATATATTAATACTGTGTAAAACCTAGCAGTACTACTTATTTCTCTGAGAGTGAGGAAGATATATTATTACAGTGTAAAACCTAGCAGTACTACTTATTTCTCTGAGAGTAAGGCAGATATATAGCATTTTGCAAAAAAACATGATTATTTGTCTGTCTGAAATGAAACCATCAAGTGATAGATTTTAAACAAATACATGTCTGTCGTTGAACAATCCCATGCCATGATTAGATAGTGAAAAAACACACCAATCTCTTTCATAATTTCTTTAAACAATAAAAGATAATTTACCAACATTTCTGAAAATTGATATATAGCGTTTTGGAATGAAACTCTTCTTATGTTTCCCCATCTGAGCTCAGAGTAGATGAGAGATGTAATGTTTGTCTCTGTTGTGTTGAAGTCCAATCAAGCAGAAGAGACCAGCCTCCCCTGTACCCAGCTGTGTTTCCATGAAGAGTGACCAGTCTATGAATCTTCCTATAGTGTTTAGAGAGGGAGACTTTTCTAACCTAAACCTTTTTTCCATTTTCATAGTCCTGAAACAATATTAAACTAACACAACATTCCCTCCCTGTGTGTGTGTGTGTGTGTGTGTGTGTGTGTGTGTGTGTGTGTGTGTGTATGTGTGTGTGTGTGTGTGTGTGTGTGTATGTGTGTGTGTGTGTGTGTGTGTGTGTGTGTGTGTGTGTGTGTGTGTGTGTGTGTGTGTGTATGTGTGTGTGTGTGTGTGTGTGTGTGTGTGTGTGTGTGTGTGTGTGTGTGTGTGTGTGTGTGTGTGTGTGTGTGTGTGTGTGTGTGTGTGTGTGTGTGTGTGTGTGTGTGTGTGTGTGTGTGTGTGTGTGTGTGTGTGTGTGTGTATGTGTGTGTGTGTGTGTGTGTGTGTGTGTGTGTGTGTGTGTGTGTGTGTGTGTGTGTGTGTGTGTGTGTGTGTATGTGTGTGTGTGTGTGTGTGTGTGTGTGTGTGTGTGCACTCCCTGGATGAGGAGATGTAATCTGATGTTTTGTCCACAGAAACCAACAGGAGAGATCAGAGTCAGAGATTCTCAGTGGTCAGTCTTCCCAGAGTCATCAAACAGACCTGGCCTCCATATTCTGTGTATGTGGTCCTGTTATGTACATTTGTTTTTGTTTACCTCAAGTAAAGGTGATCTGTCAATCATTCGTTAATGAGAAAGCATTTAGTCTCTTGCTTAACTGATTTACTTGATTTATTTCAGTTGCTTGAAGAGAATATTATGACATTTGTGAAGAACGAGCTGAAGATGTTCAAGAGGATTCTTAGTCCAGAACTCCCAGAAGGCTTTGAGAGTCAGAAGCAGGATAAGGAAGTGGTGGATGCTGAAGATGAGAAGCAGGAGAGCATTGCCAGAGAGGGGGCTCTGAAGATCACACTGCACATCCTGAGGAAAATGAACCAGAAGGAGCTTGCTGACACACTGGAGAAAAGTAAGAGCTGTCTGCCTCATGTTGAATGCTGTTTTAGAACATTTAAAAGCTGTAGCTAAAGTACAGCTAAAGTAGCTGTGTAACTCAATGATATTGTAGCAGCCTTAACACGACACCTAGTGACCTCATCAAGTAGCAGCGGGGATGTTTTGTGTTGATTAAATTAGAGAGAGAGAGAGAGAGAGAGAGAGAGAGAGAGACAACATTATTAATGCCATCAATAATACCAATAATGATATAAATCAGTCACACCAGTGTGTAATGCATTATGAAAACATTTACAGATTTATACAGACAGTTAAGAGAATAAATGATTATAATTTAAAGTCTTACAATACTGTAGGCATTAAAACAGACGTAATATTAATATCCTCTGTGTTATTTCTTCATTCAGATGAGCTTGCTGTGATTTGCCAACGTGAACTCAAATCTAATCTAAAGAAGAAGTTTCAATGTGTATTTGAGGGGATCGCTAAACAAGGAAACCCAACACTTCTCAATAAGATCTACACAGAGCTCTACATCACAGAGGGTGGAACAGGAGAGGTCAATAATGAACATGAGCTGAGACAGATTGAGACAACAACCAGGAAACAAGCAAGACCAGAGACTGCAGTCAAATGTAACGACATCTTCAGACCCTTAACTGGACAAGACAAACTTATCAGAACTGTGCTGACAAAGGGAGTCGCTGGCATTGGGAAAACAGTCTCTGTGCAGAAGTTCATTCTGGACTGGGCTGAAGGAAAGGCAAATCAGGATGTCCAATTTGTATTTTCATTCCCTTTTCGGGATCTGAATTTGATGAAAGGGGATAAACACACTTTCATCGAACTTCTCAATCACTTCTCAATGGAAACCAAAGAATCAAGAATCTCCAACTACGACAAGTACAAAGTTCTGTTCATCTTTGATGGTCTGGATGAGTGCCGACTGCCCCTAGACTTCCAGAAGAACAAGATTTGTTGTGACGTCACAGAGTCAACCTCAGTGGATGTTCTGCTGACAAATCTCATCAAGGGAAATCTGCTTCCCTCTGCTCTCCTCTGGATAACTACCCGACCTGCAGCAGCCAATAAGATCCCTTCAGGGTGTGTTGACCAGGTGACAGAGGTACGAGGGTTCAATGACCCACAAAAGGAGGAGTATTTCAGGAAGAGATTCAGTGATGAGGACCTGGCCAGCAGAATCATCTCACACATAAAGACATCAAGGAGCCTCCACATCATGTGCCACATTCCAGTCTTCTGTTGGATTTCTGCAATAGTCCTTGAACACATGCTGAAACATAAGAGAGAAGTGATGCCCAAGACTCTGACTGAGATGTACTCACACCTTGTGGTGTTTCATACCAAACAGAAGAATGAAAAGTATCTTGGGAAAGAAGAGACAGGTCCACACTGGAATAAAGAGAGCATTCTGTCACTGGGAAAACTGGCTTTTCAACAGCTTGTGAATGGCAATCTGATTTTCTATGAAGAAGACCTGAAAGAGGCTGGCATTGATGTCAATGAAGCCTCAGTGTACTCAGGATTGTGCACACAGCTCTTTAAAGAGGAATGTGGGCTGTACCAGGACAAGGTGTACTGCTTCGTGCATCTGAGCATTCAGGAGTTTCTGGCTGCTGTATATGTGTTCCTCTCATTCATCAACAACAATGAGAATCTAATGGATGAACAGCAATCAACGTCCAGGAACTTTTCTGTGAGGATCAGACACAAGCATAAAGTTACTGTCTACAAGAGTGCTGTGGATAAAGCCTTACAAAGTGAGACAGGAAACCTGGACCTTTTCCTCCGCTTCCTTCTGGGCCTCTCACTGGAGTCCAATCAGAAGCACTTACGAGGTCTACTGACAAAGACAAGAAGCAGCTCACAGAGCCATGAAGAAACAGTGAAGTACATCAAGGAGAAGATCAGGGAGAATCCCTCTCCAGAGAGGTGCATCAATCTGTTCCACTGTCTGAATGAACTGAATGACCATTCTCTAGTGGAGGAGATCCAAAGCTACCTGAGCTCAGGAAGTCTCTCAGAAGAAGAACTGTCACCTGCACAGTGGTCAGCTCTGGTCTTTGTGTTGCTGACTTCAGAAAAGGAGCTGGATGTGTTTGACCTGAAGAAATACTCCAGATCAGAGGAAGGTCTTCTGAGGCTGCTGCCAGTGGTCAAAGCCTCCAGAGCTGCACTGTGAGTACATAAAATGACATATAAAAACTAATCATCAGGAAGAAATATTAAGTTTAGAGAAATATATGTATTATAATATATATTACATTGAAAAACGTACTGAATCAATGCATTGATGTTCATATTTGTATAACAATATGACCATACAATTCTAGGAGATGGAAGATGAATCTATATGTTGTTTAAGAGAATAAACCAAATGCATCTGCCATTGTCCTTCTACACTACTGGTGTTAAATTAACAGTGTGTTTGTGAAATCATTATGATCTCTTTGTCAGGCTGTCAGGCTGTCTAGTCACAGAGGAAGGCTGTGCTTCTCTGGTCTCAGCTCTGAAGTCAAACCCCTCACACCTGAGAGAGCTGGATCTGAGTAACAATGACCTGAAGGATTCAGGAGTGAAGCTGCTCTCTGCTGGACTGGGGAATCCCCACTGTAAACTGGAGACTCTGAGGTCAGTATTCCTGTAGTTGGTCAACAAGTGATAACTGTTCACCAGATCCACTTGTGTTTACCAGGCACACATAGTCCACACCATATGTGTTTAGACAGTGAAGCTTACAGTTTTAAATTTGGTGCTATGCTCCAGCATTTTGGATTTCAGATATAATGTTTCATATTAGGCAACAGTACAGAATGTCACCTTTTATTTGAGGTTTTTCATACATATCTGTTTTAGTGTTTAGATACGAAAGCACTTTACGTATCTAGTTCTCCCATTTGAAGAAGTCGTAATTATTTGGACAAATTCATTTAGTCAAAAGTGTAGAATTTGGTCCCATATTCCTTACCTGCAGTGATTACATCAAGCTTGTGATTCTACAAACTTGTTGAATGCATTTGCAGTTGTCTTGGTTGTGTTTTGGATGATGATTTTCCCAATAGAAACTGAATGGTTAATAATGTCCTGTCATTTTGGAGTCACTTCACTTGTATTGTCAGTAAGAATAGAAGATGTTTCTGAACACTTCTACATTCATGTGGATGCTACCATGATTATGAATGATCCACCTGGCTACCACTACCCTGGCCACCAGCTCTGCACCCTCAGCTGCAACTTGCCCATGCCCCCCCCCCCCCCCGCTTCTCCTTCACACAAATTCAGACAGCTGATCATACCCCCTCTGTTATTGGTAATGGTGAGAGGTTAGCATGTTTTGTTGTAGCCTCTGTAACTTTCTCACTCATTATTATTCATGATTCATTCATGATGTTTCTTAATCATGTCATCATCAGGATTAATTTAGTAGTGTTTAGAAACATGTTATCTACTCACTTAGACAGAAAATTACTCCAGCCATCATCCACCATTCAGTTACTATCGGGCAAAACATAACCCAAAACACAACCAAAACAAACTGCAAATGCAACCAACGAGTTTGGGACCAAATACTAAACTTTTGACTACTTTAATACACTATGAGTGAATTTATCAAAATACTTATGACTTCTTCAAAAGTGGGGGACTAGATACATAAAGTGCTTTCATTTCTAAATGGTGAAACAGATATGTATTCAAATACCCTCAAATAAAAGGTGACATTATATACTGTCACCTCATATGAAACATTTGATCTCAAATCCAAAATGCTGGAGTATAGAGCCACATTTAAAATGTTAGCTTCACTGTCAAAATAGATGTGGTGTGGACTGTATACTCAATACATTCTACCGTATTTTTCGACTATAAGCCGCGCCTTTTTTCCCATTTTTCGACACTGCGGCTTATATAACGGTGCGGCTAATCTATGGATTTTTACAGCTAACGGCCACTAGAAGACCTCCTAAATCTATGGATTTTACAGGCAGTCACAGGCTTGATGTAGTCATTGCATTCAAAGAATATGGGACCAAATACTAAACTTTTGACTACTTTAATAAACTATAAGTTAATTGGTCAGAATACTTAGGACTTCTTCAAATAGGGGGACTAGATACATAAAGGGCTTTTATTTTTCTAAATGGTGAAACAGACTTGTATAAAAATTCCCTCAAATTAAAGGTGACATTATATTATGTCACATCATATGAAACATTTGATCTCAAATCCAAAATGTTGGAGTACAGAGCCATATTTAAAATGTTAGCTTCACTGTCAAACTAGATATGGTGTGGACTGTATACTCAATACAATCTAAATCTGATACCTCACTGTCTGTCTTTAGACTGATACTGCTTTTTAAACTGCTCTGGTCAGTCTACTCAAATATTCGTACTATACATTTTTCTCTCTACAAGCAATATTATGATAATTTCTAATTATAATTCATTTATGAATAGATATGGCAGGTTTCAGAACACTGATATATCTGAATATGTTGAAAAAATATACTGCCACTATTATCACCACCAAAGAATAGCAGTGTGATTTTAATATGATTTGACTCTTTGCAGGCTGTCAGGCTGTCTAGTCACAGAGGAAGGCTGTGCTTCTCTGGTCTCAGCTCTGAAGTCAAACCCCTCACACCTGAGAGAGCTGGATCTGAGTAACAATGACCTGAAGGATTCAGGAGTGAAGCTGCTCTCTGCTGGACTGGGGAATCCCCACTGTAAACTGGAGACTCTGAGGTCAGTATTCCTGTAGTTGGTCAACAAGTGATAAATTGTTCACCAGATCCACATGTGTTTACCAGGCACACATAGTCCACACCATATGTGTTTGGACAGTGAAGCTTACAGTTTTAAATTAGGTTTTTAGATACAATGTTTCATATTATGCAACAGTACAGAATGTCACCTTTTATTTAAAGATTTTCATACATATACAGTGAGGGAAAAAAGTTTTTGATCCCCTGCTGATTTTGTACATTTGCCCACTGACAAAGAAATGATCAGTCTATAATTTTAATGGTAGGTTTATTTGAACAGTGAGAGACAGAATAACAACAAAAAAATCCAGAAAAACGCATGTCAAAAATGTTATAAATTGATTTGCATTTTAATGAGGGAAATAAGTATTTGACCCCTTCTCAATCAGAAAGATTTCTGGCTTCCAGGTGTCTTTTATACAGGTAACGAGCTGAGATTAGGAGCACACTCTTAAAGGGAGTTCTCCTAATCTCAGCTTGTTACCTGTATAAAAGACACCAGTCAACAGAAGCAATCAATCAATCACATTCCAAACTCTCCACCATGGCCAAGACCAAAGAGCTCTCCAAGGATGTCAGGGACAAGATTGTAGACCTACACAAGGCTGGAATGGGCTACAAGACCATCGCCAAGCAGCTTGGTGAGAAGGTGACAACAGTTGGTGCGATTATTCGCAAATGGAAGAAACACAAAATAACTGTCAATCTCCCTTGGCCTGGGGCTCCATGCAAGATCTCACCTCGTGGAGTTGCAATGATCATGAGAACGGTGAGGAATCAGCCCAGAACTACACGGGAGGATCTTGTCAATGATCTCAAGCCAGCTGGGACCATAGTCACCAAGAAAACAATTGGTAACACACTACACCGTGAAGGACTGAAATCCTGCAGTGCCCGCAAGGTCCCCCTGCTCAAGAAAGCACATATACATGCCCGTCTGAAGTTTGCCAATGAACATCTGAATGATTCAGAGGAGAACCGGGTGAAAGTGTTGTGGTCAGATGAGACCAAAATCGAGCTCTTTGGCATCAACTCAACTCGCCGTGTTTGGAGGAGGAGGAATACTGCCTATGACCCCAAGAACACCATCCCCACCGTCAAACATGGAGGTGGAAACATTATGCTTTGGGGGTGTTTTTCTGCTAAGGGGACAGGACAACTTCACCGCATCAAAGGGACGATGGACGGGGCCATGTACCATCAAATCTTGAGTGAGAACCTCCTTCCCTCAGCCAGGGCATTGAAAATGGGTCGTGAATGGGTATTCCAGCATGACAATGACCCAAAACACACGGCCAAGGCAACAAAGGAGTGGCTCAAGAAGAAGCACATTAAGGTCCTGGAGTGGCCTAGCCAGTCTCCAGACCTTAATCCCATAGAAAATCTGTGGAGGGAGCTGAAGGTTCGAGTTGCCAAACGTCAGCCTCGAAACCTTAATGACTTGGAGAAGATCTGCAAAGAGGAGTGGGACAAAATCCCTCCTGAGATGTGTGCAAACCTGGTGGCCAACTACAAGAAACGTCTGACCTCTGTGATTGCCAACAAGGGTTTTGCCACCAAGTACTAAGTCATGTTTTGTAGAGGGGTCAAATACTTATTTCCCTCATTAAAATGCAAATACATTTATAACATTTTTGACATGCGTTTTTCTGGATTTTTTTGTTGTTATTCTGTCTCTCACTGTTCAAATAAAGCTACCATTAAAATTCTAGACTGATCATGTCTTTGTCAGTGGGCAAACGTACAAAATCAGCAGGGGATCAAATACATTTTTCCCTCACTGTATTTTTTTACCGTTTAGAAATGAAAGTACTTTATTATGTAGTTCTCCCATTTGAAAAAGTCATAATTATTTAGACAAATTAATTTAGTCAAAAGTTTAGTATTTGGCTCATATTCCTTACCTGCAGTGATTACATCAAGCTTATGATTCTACAATCTTGTTGAATGCATTTGCAGTTTGTTTTGGTTGTGTTTTGGATGATGTTTTTCCCAATAGAAACTGAATGGTGAATAATGTCCTGTCATTTTGGAGTCACTTCACTTGTATTGTCAGTAAGAATAGAATATGTTTCTGAACACTTCTACATTCATGTGGATGCTACCATGATTATGAATAATCATGAATGAATCGTGAATGATGATGAATGAGAAAGTTATCATCATCCACCATTCAGTTACTAACGGGCAAAACATAACCCAAAACACAACCAAAACAAACTGCAAATGCAACCAACGAGTTTGGGACCAAATACTAAACTTCTGACTACTTTAATACACTATAAGTGAATTGGTCAGAATACTTATGACTTCTTCAAATGGGGGGACTAGATACATAAAGTGCTTTCATTTCTAAATGTTGAAACAGATATGTATGAAAATACCCTCAAATAAAAGGTGACATTATATACTGTCACCTCATGTGAAACATTTGATCTCAAATCCAAAATGCTGGAGTATAGAGCCACATTTAAAATGTTTGCTTCACTGTCAAAATAGATATGGTGTGGACTGTATACTCAATACAATCTACCGTCATTTTCGGACTATAAGCCGCGCATTTTTTCCAATTTTTCGACCCCTGAGGCTTATATAACGGTGCGGCTAATCTATGGATTTTTACAGCTAACGGCCCCTAGAAGACCTCCTAAATCTATGGATTTTACAGGTTACAGTCCACCAACTTTAACTCTATGGGCTCTATGACCGGTCCGCGCCCCCCACCTTTAAGCGGCGGGCTCCAGCAGGAAAAGCTGGAGGCCGGAAAAGAGTGAGACAGGTAGCGCGCAAAAGTAAAAGTGGAACCGAGAGTGGTACGAGAGACAGAACGAGAGACAGAACGAGAGCAAGACAGACAGACATTACGAGAGCGAGACAGTTTGTGCAAAGGAAGTTTTCATGCACAAACCCTCATTATGGAAAACAAACGTAGAAATGCATATGATGCAGCTTTTAAGTTAAAGGCAGTCAATCTGGCTGTAAAAGAAGGAAATAGAGCTGCTGCACGTAGCCTTGGCATCAATGAGTCAATGGTGAGACGTTGGAGACCCCAGCGGGAAGAACTGTCTCAATGCAAAAAGTCAAAAAAAGCTTTCAGAGGTAATAAAAGCAGATGACCCGAACTTGAAGACTTTCTTGAAGATTGGGTGAACACACAGAGAGCAGACGGCCGAGGTGTTTCCACCGTGCAGATCCGACTGAAAGCTGAAACAGTCGCCACCGAAATGAAAATTGAAAATTTTAGAGGTGGACCATCCTGGTGTTTCAGATTTATGAGACGAAAGGGACTCTCCATCAGGGCGCGGACGACTGTGTAATGAATGAGTGGCTGAATGAGTGGCTGAATGAGTGGCTGAATGAGTGGCTGAATGAGTGCTACGTCAAGCGCCCTGGAGGATTCTTTCGCCCAAAAAAAGCTTTGCTCGTTTTGGACAGCATGAGGGCCCATATAACGGATTATGTGAAAGCAGCCATCAAGAGCACAAACTCGATTCCAGCTGTGATTCCTGGGGGAACAACGAAGCATCTGCAGCCACTCGACATCAGTGTCAATCGTGCGTTCAAAGTGGCACTACGCGTTCAGTGGGAGGCGTGGATGACTAGCGGCGATAAATCATTCACCAAAACTGGTCGCATGCGAAAAGCAACTTTCGCTCAAGTTTGCGAGTGGATCCTGATAGTGTGGAGGAGTGTCAAAACATCCACGATCATTAACGGGTTCCGAAAGGCTGGACTGCTGCGTGATGAAGAGGAGGACGCCGCCACAGCAAAGGCCCTTCAGAGGTTGTTCGATTCCGTCAGTGACGAAGAGGAGTTCGTTGGTTTTGAGAGCGTCAACGAAGGAGAGAGGAGAGTGGCTGACGAAGCCACCCTGAGCCTGTTCATTTCCGACACTGAAGATGAGGACTTTGGTGGTTTTAGTACGCAGGAAGAAGACGGAGATGAGGATTAATGACTTGACTTTTCTGGTTACAGCCGTGTACTGCACCTTAGCCTAAAAGATGAAGACGAGGATCAATGACTTTTCTGGTAGGCTGATTACCGTATATTTTAAGCAGCCGTGTTGCTGCAACTTTAGGTTTACGCGCTTACTGTCGTGTTACAGGCACTTTATTTTGCACTTTAAAAAAAACACATTTAATTTAGCAATTGATATTGCCTCGTCAAGCGCTGTAAGCTTTGTTTTTTGTTATGGTACTACTGTAGGCTATAATGTAGATAAATATTCAAAGATGTGCACACTTTTTCAAGGTTTTTCAAAAATTACCAAAGTTAAGTGGTTAAATGATTGTGACGCTATTAACTAATTTTGCTGGAATACGTTATGCAAATATGCAACTTGTTTGTTGAAATGTTAATAAATGGGAGCTTCCTCAAGCAGCCATCTCTTTCCCGACAATCCCCTCTGTGCACGAACCCTTACATATGGTAATTAAACATTAAAACACCTGCGGCTTATAGTCCAGTGCGGCTTATATATGTACACATCATTCAATTTAGCTGCTGCGGCTTATACTCCGGTGCGCCTTTTAGTGCGGAAAATACGGTAAATCTGATACCTCACTGTCTGTCTTTTGACTGATACTGCTTTTTAAACTGGTCTGGTCAGTCAACTCAAATATTCGTACTATACATGTCTCTCTCTACAAGCAATATTATGATCATTTCTAATAATGATACATTCATTTATGAATGGATATGGCAGGTTTCAGGACACTGATATATCTGAATATGTTGTAAAAATATACTGCCACTATTTTCACCACCAAAGAATAGCAGTGTGGTTTTAATATGATTTGACTCTTTGCAGGCTGTCAGTTTGTCTAGTCACAGAGAAAGGCTGTGCTTCTCTGGTCTCAGCTCTGAGGTCAAACCCCTCACACCTGAGAGAGCTGGACCTGAATAACAATGACCTGAAGGATTCAGGAGTGAAGCTGCTCTCTGCTGGACTGGGGAATCCCCACTGTAAACTGGAGACTCTGAGGTCAGTATTCCTGTAGTTGGTCAACAAGTGATAACTGTTCACCAGATCCACATGTGTTTACCAGGCACACATAGTCCACACCATATGTGTTTGGACAGTGAAGCTTACAGTTTTACATTTGGTGCTATGCTCCAGCATTTTGGGTTTGAGATATAATGTTTCATATTAGGTGACAGTACAGAATGTCACCTTTTATTTGAGGGTATTTTCATACATATCTGTGTTACTGTTTAGAAATGAAAGCACTGTATGTATCTAGTTTTCCCATTTGAAAAAGTCGTAATAATTTGGACACATTGTCACGATCGTCATATGGAACAGACCAAGGCGCAGCGTGATGAACGAACATACTTTAATTAGTTAAAGCGTAAACACAATACAAAACAAGAAACGACTCGTGAAGTCCACGGTATCAATGACCGAACACGGAACAAAAACCCACAAACACAAAGGGAAAACAGACAGAATAAATATGGCTCCCAATCAGAGACAGCCAACGACAGCTGACACTCGTTGCCTCTGATTGGGAGTCACTCTAGCCAACATAGAACTAAACACAACAGAAACTACCAACCTAGAAATAAACACAAAGAATGAACACACCCTGGCTCAACATATAGAGTCCCAGAGCCAGGGTGTGACACACATTCTCTTATATTGTATTAAAGTAGTCATAAGTTTAGTAATTGGTCCCATATTCCTTACCTGCAGTGATTACATCAAGCTTGTGATTCTACAAACTTGTTGAATACATTTGCAGTTCGTCTTGGTTGTGTTTTGGATGATGTTTTTCCCAATAGAAACTGAATGGTGAATAATGTCCTGTCATTTTGGAGTCACTTCACTTGTATTGTCAGTAAGAATAGAAGATGTTTCTGAACACTTCTACATTCATGTGGATGCTACCATGATTATGAATAATCATGAATGAATCGTGAATGATGATGAATGAGAAAGTTACAGAGGAACAAGGATCATACCCCCTCTGTTATTGGTAATGGAGAGAGGTTAGCATGTTTTGTTGTAGCCTCTGTAACTTTCTCACTCATTATTATTCATGATTCATTCATGATTTTTCTTAATCATGTCATCATCAGGATTAATTTAGTAGTGTTTAGAAACATGTTATCTACTCACTTAGACAGAAAATTACTCCAGTCATCATCCACCATTCAGTTACTATTGGACAAAACATAACCCAAAACACAACCAAAACAAACTGCAAATGCAACCAACGAGTTTGGGACCAAATAATACACTTTTGACTACTTTAATGCATTATAATTGAATTGGTCAGAATACGTTTGACTTCTTCAAATAGGGGGACTAGATACATAAAGTGCTTTCATTTCTAAACGGTGAAACAGATATGTATTAAAATACCCTCAAATAAAATATGAGATTAGATAATGTCACCTCATATGAAACATTTGATCTCAAATCCAAAATGCTGGAGTATAGAGCCACATTTAAAATGTTATCTTTGTCAAAATTGATATGGTGTGGACTGTATACTCAATACAATCTAAATCTGATACCTCACTGTCTGTCTTTTGACTGATACTGCTTTTTAAACTGCTCTGGTCAGTCTACTCACATATTTGTACTTTTATATTTTTATCTCTACAAGCAATACTTTGATAATTTGTCATTTCTAATAATGATACATTCATTTATGAAAGATATGACAGGTTTCAGGACACTGGTATGAATGAAAATGTTGAAAAAATATACTGCCACTATTTTCACCACTAAAGAATAGCAGTGTGGTTTTAATATGATTTGACTCTTTGCAGGCTGTCAGGCTGTCTAGTCACAGAGGAAGGCTGTGCTTCTCTGATCTCAGCTCTGAAGTCAAACCCCTCACACCTGAGAGAGCTGGACCTGAGCTACAATCACCCAGGAGACTCAGGAGTCAGACTGCTCTCTGCTGGACTGGAGGATCCACACTGTAAACTGGAGACTCTGAGGTCAGTATTCCTGTAGTTGGTCAACAAGTGATAACTGTTCACCAGATCCACATGTGTTTACCAGGCACACATAGTCCACACCATATGTGTTTGGACAGTGAAGCTTACAGTTTTACATTTGGTGTTATGCTCCAGCATTTTGGATTTGAGATAGAATGTTTCATATTAGGTGACAGTATATAATGTCACCTTTTATTTGAGGATATTCATATATATTTTACTGTTTAGAAATGAAAGCACTTAATGTATCTAGTTCTCCCATTTGAAAAAGTATTTTATTTTAATTTAGTCCAAAGTTTAGTGTTTGGTCCAATATACTTTGCCTGCAGTGATTACATCAAGCTTGTGATTCTACAAACTTGTTGAATGCATTTGCAGTTTGTCTTGGTTGTGTTTTGGATGATGTTTTTCCCAATAGAATCTGAATGGTGAATAATGTCCTGTCATTTTGGAGTCACTTCACTTGTATTGTCAGTAAGAATAGAAGATGTTTCTGAACACTTCTACATTCATGTGGATGCTACTATGATTATGAATAATCATGAATGAATCGTGAATGATGATGAATGAGAACGTTACAGAGGAACAAGGATCATACCCCCTCTGTTATTGGTAATGGTGAGAGGTTAGCATGTTTTGTTGTAGCCTCTGTAACTTTCTCACTCATTATTATTCATGATTCATTCATGATTTTTCTTAATCATGGCATCATCAGGATTAATTTAGTAGTGTTTAGAAACATGTTATCTACTCACTTAGACAGAAAATTACTCCAGTCATCATCCACCATTCAGTTACTATTGGACAAAACATAACCCAAAACACAACCAAGACAAACTGCAAATGCAACCAACGAGTTTGAGTCACAAGCTTGATGTAGTCATTGTGTTCAAGGAGTATCGGACCAAATACTCAACTTTTGACTACTTTAATACACTATAAGTGAATTTGTCAGAATACTTATGACTTCGTCAAATAGGGGGACTAGATACATGAAGTGCTTTCATTTCTAAATGGTGAAACAGATATGTATTAAAATACCCTCAAATAAAAGGTGACATTATATACTGTCACCTCATATGAAACATTTTATCTCAAATCCAAAATGCTGGAGTAAAGAGCCACATTTAAAATGTTATCTTCACTGTCAAACTAGATATGGTGTGGACTGTATACTCAATACAATCTAAATCTGATACCTCACTGTCTGTCTTTTGACTGATACTGCTTTGTAAACTGCTCTGGTCAGTCTACTCAAATATTTGTACTATACATTTTTCTCTCTACAAGCAATATTATGATCATTTCTAATAATGATACATTCATTCATTTATGAATAGATATGGCAGGTTTCAGGACAGTGATATATCTGAATATGTAGAAAAAATATACTGCCACTATTTTAACCACCAAAGAATAGCAGTGTGGTTTTAATATGATTTGACTCTTTGCAGGCTGTCAGGCTGTCTAGTCACAGAGGAAGGCTGTTCTTATCTGGTCTCAGCTCTGAAGTCAAACCCCTCACACCTGAGAGAGCTGGATCTGAGTAACAATGACCTGAAGGATTCAGGAGTGAAGCTGCTCTCTGCTGGACTGGGGAATCCCCACTGTAAACTGGAGACTCTGAGGTCAGTATTCCTGTAGTTGGTCAACAAGTGATAACTGTTCACCAGATCCACATGTGTTTACCAGGCACACATAGTCCACACCATATGTGTTTGGACAGTGAAGCTTACAGTTTTACATTTGGTGCTATGCTCCAGCATTTCAGATTTGAAATTGTTTCATATTAGGCAACAGTACAGAATGTCACCTTTTATTTTAGGTTTTTCATACATATCTGTGTTACTGTTTAGACATGAAAGCGCTTCATGTGTCTAGTTCTCCCATTTGAAGAAGTCGTAATTATTTGGACAAATTCATTTAGTCAGAAGTTTAGTATTTGGTCCCATATTCCTTACCCACAGTGATTACATCAAGCTTGTGATTCTACAAACGTGTTGAATGCATTTGCAGTTTGTCTTGGTTGTGTTTTAGATTATGTTTTTCCCAATAGAAACTGAATGGTGAATAATGTCCTGTCATTTTGGAGTCACTTCACTTGTATTGTCAGTAAGAATAGAAGATGTTTCTGAACACTTCTACATTCATGTGGATGCTACCATGATTATGAATAATCATGAATGAATCGTGAATGATGATGAATGAGAAAGTTACAGAGGAACAAGGATCATACCCCCTCTGTTATTGGTAATGGTGAGAGGTTAGCATGTTTTGTTGTAGCCTCTGTAACTTTCTCACTCATTATTATTCATGATTCATTCATGATTTTTCTTAATCATGTCATCATCAGGATTAATTTAGTAGTGTTTAGAAACATGTTATCTACTCACTTAGACAGAAAATTACTCCAGTGATCATCCACCATTCAGTTACTATCGGGCAAAACATATCCCAAAACACAACCAAAACAAACTGCAAATGAATCCAACGAGTTTGGGACCAAATACTCAACTTTTGACTACTTTAATACACTGTAAGTGAATTGGTCAGAATACTTTTGACTTCTTCAAATAGGGGGACTAGATACATAAAGTGCTTTCATTTCTAAATGGTGAAACAGATATGTATTAAAATACCCTCAAATAAAAGGTGACATTATATACTGTCATCTCATATGAAACATTTGATCTCAAATCCAAAATGCTGGAGTATAGAGCCACATTTAAAATGTTAGCTTCACTGTCAAACTAGATATGGTGTTTGATACCTCACTGTCTGTCTTTTGACTGATACTGCTTTTTAAACTGCTCTGGTCAGTTTACTCACATATTTGTACTTCATATTTTCTCTCTACAAGCAATATTATGATAATTTCTAATAATGATACATTCATTTATGAACAGATATGTCAGGTTTCAGGACACTGATGTATCTGCAAATGTTGAAAAAATATACTGCCACTATTTTCACCACCAAAGAATAGCAGTGTGGTTTTAATGTGATTTGACTCTTTGCAGGCTGTCAGGCTGTCTAGTCACAGAGGAAGGCTGTGCTTCTCTGGTCTCAGCTCTGAAGTCAAACCCCTCACACCTGAGAGAGCTGGACCTGAGCTACAATCACCCAGGAGACTCAGGAGTCAGACTGCTCTCTGCTGGACTGGAGGATCCACACTGCAGACTGGAGAAACTCAAGTATGTAGAGGGTTTATGTCACTGTTCATATCAGACATGTTGGAGTTATCAGGCAGGTTAAGACAAACATTCTGACCACCACTTGGACTATGTTATATGCTGAGTTATATAAAGACTGTGTGTGTGTGTGTGTGTGTGTCCAGTGTGTATGTGTGTGTGTGTGTGTGTGTGTCCAGTGTGTATGTGTGTGTGTGTGTGTGTCCAGTGTGTGTGTGTGCACGTGTATCAGGACACACAATGAACACACACACAAACACACTGGACACACACAGACTGAAAACACACACACACTGGACAAACACACACTGGACACATACACAGAAAGGACACATACACACACACTGGTCACACACACACACACACACACACACATACTGGACACACACACACACACACACAGTGGCCCCACACACACACACAAAGGAAACACATACAAACTGGACAGACACACTGGGCACACACACACACAAACTGGAAACACACAAACACAAACTCACACGGACACACACACACTCACACTGGACAAACACACACACACACACACACACACAAACACACACACCCACACACACACACACACACACTGGACACACACACACAAACTGGAAACACACACACACTGGACACACACACTGGGCACACACACACACACACACACACACACTGGACACACACACTGAACACACACACTGGAAACACACACACACTGGACACAAACTGGACACACACACACACAATCACACTCACACGGACACACACACACACTTTCACACTGGACACACACACACACACACTGGACAAACACACACACACACACACACCGGAAACACAAACACACTGGACACACACACACACACACTCACACTGGACACACACACACACACTCAAACTGGACACACACACACACACAATGGACACACACACACACACAAACACACACTGGAGCCACACACACTCACTCAAACTGGAAAACTGGGAAAAAAAACACACTGGACACACACACACACGCTGGACACACACACACACACACATCCTTGACACACACACACACTGGACACACACACACACACACACACACACACTGGACACACGCACACACACACACTGGACACACACACACACACACACTGGACACACACACACACACACACACACTGGACCAACACACTCACACACACACACACACACTGGAAACACACTCAAACTGGACACACACACACACACAAACACACACACACACACTGGACACACACACACACTGGACACACACACACACACACACTGGACACACACACACACACACACACTGGACACACACACACACACACACACACACACACACACACACACACACACACACAAACACACACACTGGACATACACACACTGGACACACACACACACTGGACACACACACACTGAAAACACACACACACTGGACACACACACACACACACACACACTGGAAACACACACACTGGAAACACACACACTGGACAAACACACACAAACTCACAAAGGACACATACACACACTCACACTGGACACACACACACACAACTGGAGAAACACACACACTGGAAACACACACACTGGAAACACACACTCAGGACAAAAACACACACACACACACTCACACTGGAGACACACACACACACACAACTGGAGAAACACACACACTGGAAACACACACTCAGGACAAAAACACACACACACACACACACACTGGACACACACACACACACATACACACATACACACACACACACACACTCACACTGGAGACACACACACACACTGGACACACACACACACACACACACACACATACACACACACACACACACACACACTGGGGACACACACACACACACACTGGAAACACACACACTGGAAACACACACTCTGGACAAAAATACACACACATACACACACTGGATCACACACACACACACACTCACACTGGAGACACACACACACACACTGGACACATACACACACGCACACATTCACACACACACACACTGGACACACACACACACACTGGACACATACACACACACACACACACACACACACACACACTGGACACATACACACACACACACACACAACCTGAACACACATACTCACACAAACTGGACCAACACACACACACATTGGAAAAAACACACTAGACACACACACACACGCTGGACACACACACACACACACTGGACACACACACACGCACACACACACACACACAAACACTGGACACACACACACACACACACACACACTGGACACACACACACACACACACACGCAATGGACACACACACACACACACACACACTGGACACACACACACACTCACACACACTCACTCACCCACCCACACACACAAACTGGAAAAAAACACAGTAGACACACACACACACACGCTGGACACACACACACGCACACATACACACACAAACAACACAGACTGGACACACACAGACTCAGACTGGACACACACACACACACTGGATCCATACATACACACACTAGACACACACACACTGGACACACACACACACATACACTGGACACATACACAAAAAGGACGCACACTGGACACACACACACACTGGACACACACGCACTCTGGACACACGATCACACACACACTGGACACACACACACACTCACACTGGACAAATACACACACAAAAAGGACACATACACAAAAAGGACACAAACACTGGACACACACACACACACACACACAGACACACACACACACACTTGGACAAAGTTATATGCTGACTGTGTGTGTGTGTGTGTGTGTGTGTGTGTGTGTGTGTGTGTGTGTGTGTGTGTGTGTGTGTGTGTGTGTGTGTGAGTTCAGGTGTATCCCTCAATGACTGTCTGTTCTTCTGCTTACCGCTACAGTGTGGAACATGGTGGAGAGAACACAATGAAACCTGGACTTAGAAAATGTGAGTGTTGACTGCTGTGAAGAATATGACTAAGAATAAGTCTTAATTCAAGTGAAGTCAAAGTCAAAGACCACCATCATTACTTACTTGGTCATATTAAATATAAGCTGTAGTTCTACAGAAGCAGAAATCAGGGACACCAAAGTTTACAAAGAGTTGCTTTGACAATGTGTGTGTCTGTGTGTGTGTGTGTGTGTGGCGTGTTCGTGTTACTTTAGAAATGTGTGTGTTCAGGGTGTGTGTGTGTGTGTGTGTGTGTGTGTGTGTAATTAATGGGAATAAGTGTGTTTTATATTACCATACAGTATAACATATGATCATTCAACAAGTCTCAAGTTACCTTAACTTCTCCTTTTGATACCTAGAAACATCTACATTAAATTATTTAGTGAAAAGTGAGTTAACGTTCTAATGTGAATGATGATGATTTCTAATATTGTGTCTGGTTTCATCCATCAGATGTCTGTGATCTCACACTGGACCTAAACACAGTAAACAGATTCCTCTCTCTGTCTGAGGAGAACAGAAAGGTGACATGGAGGAGAGAGGAGCAGCCGTATCCTGATCACCCAGAGAGATTTGAGGTCTGGAGACAGGTGCTGTGTAGAGAGGGTCTGACTGGGCGCTGTTACTGGGAGGTAGAGTGGAGTGGGTTCAGGGCTGTTATAGGAGTGGCATATAAAGGAATCAGCAGGAGAGGAGGGGGTATTGACTCTGGGATTGGATGGAATGACAAGTCCTGGAGTCAGTTCTGCTCTGACAACAGTTACTCTGCCTGTCACAATAATAAGTCCACTACCATAGACGTCCCCTCCTCCAGCTCCCACAGAGTAGGAGTGTATCTGGACTGGCCAGCCGGCACTCTGTCCTTCTACAGAGTCTCCTCTGACACACTGACCCACCTGAACACATTCCACTCCACATTCACTGAGCCCCTCTATCCAGGGTTTGGGGTTGATGTTGACTCCTCAGTGTCCCTGTAAATAATAACCATGGTAACACTGACACACACACACACTGGACACAAACACACACACTGGACACACACACACACTGGACACACACACACACAAACACACTAGACACACACACACACACACACACTAGATTCACACACACACACACACTGGACACACACAAACACTGGACACACACACACACTGGACACACACACACACTGGACACACACACACACACACACACAAACACACACACTGGACACACACACACACATACTGAACACACACACACACTGGACACACACACTGACACACACTGGACACACAAACACACTTGATACACACAGACACTGAACAAACACACTGAACACACACACACCGGACAAACACACACTGGACACACACACACACACACACACACACACAGGACACACACACTGATCACACACACACACAATGGACACACACTGGACAAACACACCCACACACTGGACACACACACACACTGGACACACACACACACACACACAGAGGACACACACACACTGGACACACACACACACACACACACACAGAGGACACACACACACTGGACACACACACACACACACACACACACACACACAATGGACACACACTCACACACACTGGACACACACAAACACACACACACACTGGACACACACACACTGGACACACACACACACTCACACTGGACCCACACACATACACACTGGACACACAAACACACACACACGACACACACACAGGACACACACACTGGACACACACACACACTGGACACACACACAAACACTGGACACACACACACCTGACACACACTCACACACACAGGACACACGCACAGGACACACACACACACACACACACACACACACACTGGACACACACACTCACACACACTGGACACACACACAGACACTGGACACACACACTCACACACACTGGATACACACACACACACTGGACACACACAAATAAACACTTACACACACACACACACTGACACACACACACTGGACCCACACACATACACACTGGACACACACACACACGACACACACACATACACACTGGACACACACACATACACACTGGACACACACAAATACACACTTACACACACACACACACTGACACACACACACTGGACGCACACACACACACTGGACACACACACACTGGACACACACACTCACACACACTGGACGCACACACTGGACACATACACATACGCTGGACACACACACACCGGACACACACACACACACACTCACACTGGACCCACACACATACACACTGGACACACACACACACGACACACACACATACACACTGGACACACACACACACTGGACACACACACACATTGGACACACACACACACACACACACACACTGGACACACACAAACACACTTGATACACACACACTGTACACACACACACACAGACACTGAACAAACACACTGAACACACACACACACACACACACACACACACAGGACACACACACACTGATCACACACACACACACTGGACAAACACACCCACACACTGGACACACACACACACTGGACACACACACACACACACACAGAGGACACACACACACTGGACACACACACTGGACACACACACACACACACACACACACACACACAGAGGACACACACACACTGGACACACACACTGGACAAACACACACACACACACACACACTGGACACACACACATACACACTGGAAACACACACACAGGACATACACATACACACTGGACACACACACACACCTGACACACACACACACACAGGACACACACACAGGGGACACACACACACTGGACACACGCACACACACAGGACACTCACACAGGACACACACACACTGGACACACACACACACACACACCTGACACACACACACACACACAGGACACACACACAGGACACACACACACACACACACACTGGACACACACACACACACACTGGTCACACACACTGGACACACACACACACACACTGGACACACACACTCACACACACTGGACACACACACACACTGGACACACACACACACACTGGACACACACACACACTGGACACACACACACTGGACACACACTCACACACACTGGACACACACAAACACACACACACATTGGACACACACACATACGCTGGACACACACACACTGGACACACACACACACACTCACACTGGACCCACACACATACACACTGGACACACACACACACGACACACACACATACACACTGGACACACACACACCTGACACACACACACACACTGGACACACACACTCACACACACTGGACACACACACACACTGGACACACACACACACACTGGACACACACACACACACACACACACACTGGACACACACTCACACACACTGGACACACACAAACACACACACACACTGGACACACACACATACGCTGGACACACACACACTGGACACACACACACACACTCACACTGGACCCACACACATACACACTGGACACACACACACACATGACACACAGGACACACACACTGGACACACACACACACTGGACACACACACAAACACTGGACACACACACACCTGACACACACACACACACACAGGACACACGCACAGGACACACACACACACACACACACACACACACATACACAATGGACACACACACTCACAAACACTGGACACACACACACACACTGGACACACACACTCACACACACACACTGGACACACACACTCACAAACACTGGACACACACACACACACACTGGACACACACACTCACACACACTGGATACACACACACACACTGGACACACACAAATACACACTTACACACACACTTACACACACTGACACACACACACTGGACCCACAAACCTACACACTGGACAAACACACACACGACACACACACATACACACTGGACACACACACACACTGGACACACACAAATACACACTTACACACACACACACACTGACACACACACACTGGACGCACACACACACACTGGACACACACACACTGGACACACACACTGGACACACACAAACACACACACACACTGGACGCACACACTGGACACACACACATACGCTGGACACACACACACCGGACACAAACACACACACACTCACACTGGACCCACACACATACACACTGGACACACACACACACGACACACACACATACACACTGGACACACACACACACTGGACACACACACACTGGACACACACACACACACACACACACTGGACACACACAAACACACTTGATACACACACACTGTACACACACACACACAGACACTGAACAAACACACTGAACACACACACACACACACACACACACACACAGGACACACACACACTGATCACACACACACACACTGGACAAACACACCCACACACTAGACACACACACACACTGGACACACACACACACACAGAGGACACACACACACTGGACACACACACTGGACACACACACACACACACACACACACTGGACAAACACACCCACACACTAGACACACACACACACTGGACACACACACACACACACAGAGGACACACACACACTGGACACACACACTGGACAAACACACACACAAACACACACACAGGACACACACTCATACACACTGGACACACACACATACACACTGGAAACACACACACAGGACATACACATACACACTGGACACACACACACACCTGACACACACACACACACAGGACACACACACAGGGGACACACACACACTGGACACACACACACACACAGGACACACACACAGGACACACACACACTGGACACACACACACACACACCTGACACACACACACACACACACAGGACACACACACAGGACACACACACACACACACACACACTGGACACACACACACACACACACTGGTCACACACACTGGACACACACACACACACACACTGGACACACACACTCACACACACTGGACACACACACACACACTGGACACACACACACACACACACACACTGGACACACACTCACACTCACTGGACACACACAAACACACACACACACTGGACACACACACATACGCTGGACACACACACACTGGACACACACACACACTCACACTGGACCCACACACATACACACTGGACACACACACACACGACACACACACATACACACTGGACACACACACACCTGACACACACACACACACAGGACACACACACTGGACACACACACACACTGGACACACACACAAACACTGGACACACACACACCTGACACACACACACAGGACACACGCACAGGACACACACACACACACACACACACACACACACACACACTGGACACACACACTCACAAACACTGGACACACACACACACACTGGACACACACACTCACACACACACACACACACTCACACACACTGGATACACACACACACACTGGACACACACAAATACACACTGGACACACACACACTGGACCCACAAACATACACACTGGACACACACACACATACACACTGGACACACACACACACTGGACACACACAAATACACACTTACACACACACACACACTGACACACACACACTGGAAGCACACACACACACTGGACACACACACACTGGACACACACACTGGACACACACAAACACACACACACACTGGACGCACACACTGGACACACACACATACGCTGGACACACACACACCGGACACAAACACACACACAATCACACTGGACCCACACACATACACACTGGACACACACACACACGACACACACACATACACACTGGACACACACACACACTGGACACACACACACTGGACACACACACACACACACACACACTAGACACACACACACACACACACTAGATTCACACACACACACACTGGACACACACACACACAATGACACACTGGACACACACACACACTGGACACACACACACATTGGACACACACACACACACACACACACACACACACACACTGGACACACACACACATACTGAACACACACACACTGGACACACACGCTGACACACACTGGACACACAAACACACTTGATACACACACACTGTACACACACACACACACACACACACACACACACACACACACACACACAGACACTGAACAAACACACTGAACACACACACAGACACACACACACACACACACACACACACACACAGGACACACACACACTGATCACACACACACACACACACTGGACACACACTGGACAAACACACCCACACACTGGACACACACACACACACTGGACACACACACACACACAGAGGACACACACACAATGGACACACACACTGGACACACACACACACACACACACACAAACACACACACACAGAGGACACACACACACTGGACACACACACTGGACAAACACACACACACACAGGACACACAGTCATACAAACTGGAAACACACACACAGGACATACACATAAACACTGGACACACACACACACCTGACACACACACACACATAGGACACACACACAGGGGACACACACACACTGGACACACACACACACACAGGACACACACACAGGACACACACACACTGGACACACACACACACACACACACACCTGACACACACACACACACAGGACACACACACAGGACACACACACACACACACACACACACTGGACACACAAACACACACACACACACTGGTCACACACACTGGGGACACACACACACACACACACACACACACACACACACTGGACACACACACTCACACACACGTGACACACACACACACTGGACACACACACACACACACACTGGGGACACACACACACACACACAAACTGGACACACACTTACACACAATGGACACACACAAACACACACACACACTGGACACACACTGGACACACACACTGGACACATACACATACGCTGGACACACACACACTGGACACACACACACACTCACACTGGACCCACAAACATACACACTGGACACACACACACACGACACACACACATACACACTGGACACACACACACACAGGACACACACACTGGACACACACACACACTCACACTGGACCCACACACACAAACACTGGACACACACACACACAGGACACACACACACACACACACACACACACTGGACACACACACTCACACACACAAGACACACACACTGGACACACACACACACTGGACACACACACAAACACTGGACACACACACACCTGACACACACACACACACACACACACACAGGACACACACACAGGACACACACACACACACACACACACTGGATACACACACTCACACACACTGGACACACACACACACACTGGACACACACACTCACACACACTGGATACACACACACACACACTGGACACACACAACTACACACTTACACACACACACACACACACTGACACACACACACTGGACACACACACACACTGGACACACACACTGGACACACACACACTGGACACACACACTCACACACACTGGACACACAAACACACACACACACTGGACGCACACACTGGACACACACACATACGCTGGACACACACACACCGGACACACACACACACACACACACACACTCACACTGGACCCACACACATACACACTGGACACACACACACACGACACAAACACACATACACACTGGACACACACACCTGACACACACACACACAGGACACACACACACACACACACACACACACACACACACTGGAAACACACACTCACACTGGACACACACACACACACACACTTGACACACACACACTGGACACATTTCCATGTGTTGGATTTTGATGAAAGGAAATCCCATATAGCCTACTGGACAGGACTTTGCTATGGCATCTTCTGTTTGGGTGTCTCAGGTCAGGTCTGAGCCATGATCAGAATGTGTCTCTGTGTCTATTTCCAGCCCTGCCATTTCTACCTGTCCTGATCTAGTGTTTCACCCCTGACCTCCTCACACCGTCTCACTGTCCATGTCTGCTTTTAGCTCCCACCTCTACTTCACTGTGTTATAATGGACCTTATGCTTGTTATGTCACCTCTGTAACTAGTTATCAAACATACTGATATTTCTGACCCTATCCCATGGCCCTACTTTCTACAACTGAACATTAAAATTCCTCTATGAGTTTTATTTAGTGTCCATTTACTTATCTATGTATTTGCTGTGTATTGGAATTGTGCCGCAGAGCATCATGGGGGTTTGTATGTGTTGAGATGATCACGTTCCAGATAAATGGTTGAACTGATTCCTGTCTCCCGTCTCATCATTATTGAATTGTTATACAGACGTGGTTATGAAACCCATGAGACATAACAAAAGATTGGCGATGAGTAAGTCTGAATCTACAGGAACTATTCTGTCTGGAAGAAGTGGGTTTTTACAACTGCTTAAAACTGTTATTTTCTGTGGTCCAGTCTAGGCTAATGTTAGCACAGTGTATTGCTAGCAGAGGCAAGTGCATAGTCAAGCTAGCTAAGAAAGAGTTAACATCGTCATGACGTCAGAAAAGGACTCGAGACGGATGTCGGAGCGGGAAAACAACGTGATTAAAAGGGAGGAACATACAGTGATTAAAGGAAAGGACATTTATTCAACTGTGAAGATGAACTTTGGAATAAAGAATTGCTAAATGAGCGAATTTAGGAGGAAACATCAGTGAGTGAAGTGAATGAAGATCATGTGACTGAGGAAAATATTGCTGTGGTTGAGGACAATGTTGAAGTGAGTGACAATCAGGAGCTTATTGAGAAATGAACAATTATTGGAATTGTTGGAAACATTGGACAGTTTGATAAAAGTATTGAACAGTGGAGCTCATATACAGAACGGTTTGAATATTTTGTTCTTGTAAATGACATGGATGAGGACAACATTGTGCCTCCATGTTTTAGTGTAATGGGGCCAAAGACATTTAATTTACTAGGCAGCCTGCTACAGCCAGACAGAACAGGTAATAAGACGAATGGGGATATTGTGGAGATACTTAAGGGACATTTTTCACCAGAACCACTAGTTAATGCTGAAAGGTTCAGGTTCCACAGGAGACATCAGGAAGAGGGAGAATCAGTAACAATGTTTGCTGCTGCATTAAAGAAACTACCAGAACACTGTGAGTTTAATGCTGTTCTAAATGACATCATTGGAGACAGACTAGTATGTGGGCTACGGAGTGAAGCTACACAAAAGAGACTGTTGACTGAAAGTCATCTGACCTTGGCAAAGGACATTGAAATCAGTGTGTCCATGGAACTAGCTGCTAAAGAGGCTCACCAGTTGAGTTCATCAGGAACTTAGTGGGTTCATCTAACAATCCTAATCATCAGCTGATACATTTTAATCTCATACACAGGGTAAACCTTCCACCTAGAAAACATAATTTAATGAACATATTAACCTTTCTTCTGTGTGATCTATGTAATCAATGTAAGGTTCTGTATTTATTTTTCTCAGTTCACCTTGTGTTCTTGAACGTAGCCCTGTTTCTTTGTGTTCTTGAACATAGCCCTGTTTCTTTGTGTTCTTGAACGTAGCCCTGTTTCTTTGTGTTCTTGAACGTAGCCTTGTTTCTTTGTGTTCTTGAACGTAGCCCTGTTTCTTTGTGTTCTTGAACGTAGCCCTGTTTCTTTGTGTTCTTGAACGTAGCCCTGTTTCTTTGTGTTCTTGAACCAAGCCCTGTTTCTTTGTGTTGTTGAACGTTGCCCTGTTTCTTTGTGTTCTTGAACGTAACCCTGTTTTTTTGTGTTCTTGAACGTAGCCCTGTTTCTTTGTGTTCTTGAAAGTAGCCCTGTTTCTTTGTGTTCTTGAACGTAGCCCTGTTTCTTTGTGTTCTTGAAAGTAGCCCTGTTTCTTTGTGTTCTTGAACGTAGCTCTGTTTCTATGTGTTCTTGAACGTAGCCCTGTTTCTTTGTATTCTTGAACGAAGCCCTGTTTCTTTGTGTTCTTGAACGTTGCCCTGTTTCTTTGTGTTCTTGAATGTAGCCCTGTTTATTTGTGTTCTTGAACGTAGCCCTGTTTCTTTGTGTTCTTGAACGTAGCCCTGTTTCTTTGTGTTCTTGAACGTAGCCCTGTTTCTTTGTATTCTTGAACGAAGCCCTGTTTCTTTGTGTTCTTGAACGTTGCCCTGTTTCTTTGTGTTCTTGAACATAGCCCTGTTTCTTTGTGTTGTTGAACGTTGCCCTGTTTCGTTGTGTTCTTGAACATAGCCCTGTTTCTTTGTGTTCTTGAACGTAGCCCTGTTTCTTTGTGTTCTTGAACGTAGCCCTGTTTCTTTGTGTTCTTGAGCGTAGCGCTGTTTCTTTGTGTTCTTGAACGTAACCTTGTTTCTTTGTGTTCTTGAACGTAGCCCTGTTTCTTTGTGTTCTTGAACGTAGCCCTGTTTCTTTGTGTTCTTGAACGTAGCCCTGTTTCTTTGTATTCTTGAACGAAGCCCTGTTTCTTTTTGTTCTTGAACGTTGCCCTGTTTCTTTGTGTTCTTGAATGTAGCCCTGTTTCTTTGTGTTCTTGAACATAGCCCTGTTTCTTTGTGTTCTTGAACGTAGCCCTGTTTCTTTGTGTTCTTGAACGTAGCCCTGTTTCTTTGTGTTCTTGAACATAGCCCTTTTTCTTTGTGTTCTTGAACGTAGCCTTGTTTCTTTGTGTTCTTGAACGTAGCCCTGTTTAATTGTGTTCTTGAACGTAGCCCTGTTTCTTTGTGTTCTTGAACGTAGCCCTGTTTCTTTGTGTTCTTGAACGTAGCCCTGTTTCTTTGTGTTCTTGAGCGTAGCCCTGTTTCTTTGTGTTCTTGAACGTAACCCCCTTTCTTTGTGTTCTTGAACGTAGCCCTGTTTCTTTGTGTTCTTGAAAGTAGCCCTGTTTCTTTGTGTTCTTGAACGTAGCCCTGTTTCTTTGTGTTCTTGAACATAGCCCTGTTTCTTTGTATTCTTGAACGTAGCCCTGTTTCTTTGTGTTCTTGAACGTAGCCCTGTTTCTTTGTGTTCTTGAACGTAGCCCTGTTTCTTTGTATTCTTGAACGAAGCCCTGTTTCTTTGTGTCCTTGAACGTTGCCCTGTTTCTTTGTGTTCTTGAACATAGCCCTGTTTCTTTGTGTTGTTGAACGTTGCCCTGTTTCTTTGTGTTCTTGAACATAGCCCTGTTTCTTTGTGTTCTTGAACGTAGCCCTGTTTCTTTGTGTTCTTGAACGTAGCCCTGTTTCTTTGTGTTCTTGAACATAGCCCTGTTTCTTTGTGTTCTTGAACATAGCCCTTTTTCTTTGTGTTCTTGAACGTATCCCTGTTTCTTTGTGTTCTTGAACGTAGCCCTGTTTCTTTGTGTTCTTGAACGTAGCCCTGTTTCTTTGTGTTCTTGAACGTAGCCCTGTTTCTTTGTGTTCTTGAATGTAGCCCTGTTTCTTTGTGTTCTTGAATGTAGCCCTGTTTCTTTGTGTTCTTGAATGTAGCCCTGTTTCTTTGTGTTCTTGAACGTAGCCCTGTTTCTTTGTGTTCTTGAACGTAGCCCTGTTTCTTTGTGTTCTTGAACGTAGCCCTGTTTCTTTGTGTTCTTGAACGTAGCCCTGTCTTTCATTTTTGTTCATTGATTCCACCTGTGTTAGTTACTCACCTGGTCTCATCAGCTCCTTATTTAGTTCAGTTCTTTCTGTTTGTGCCTTTTGAGGTATTGTTCGTTTTGACTCTACTAAGACTTTTCCTAGCTCGTTTGTGAGAACCAGTTTTAGCCTTCAGTCCTAGTTTTGATTCACCTGCCTGTTTGCCTACCTGTGTATGACCATTGCCTGCCTGTGACCACGATTCCTGTCTTCTGTAAAGGCGTAATAAACACCTGCCGCTCTGGGCGTGAATCTACACCTTTTTCTCCCTGAGTATTCATTACAGTACCCTAATGTTAAGTGTCATAAATGTATAGTTATTAGGTGCATCTTTATAGATAATAAGAAAGAGGGAAAAATATTATAGGTAGGCATCGTGGGCTGTATATTATTAAGTAGTATAGGTAGGCATCGTGGGCTGTTGTGGGTAGTTGTTGTGTAGTTATCGTAGGCTACTTTTGTATTCGGCGGTGCCGGGTGTAGCACGAAGCTAGCTAGCTAACTCACCTCCTGGATTAGCTGGCGAGTAGCTATTAGCAACGGTAGCAACTAAAAACAATATCCTTTTAGCCAGCTACATTCGTTCGCAGCGACGCCGTTTTTCAAACAAAGTCAACACAGCAGCCATTGCTAGCTAGCCAACACTACCAGTTGGCTGTACTGTAGTAGCTAAATACAATATCTTGGTGCTAGCTACCCAACGTTTAATCATTGCTGCGTTATGAAAGGTAAGCTTGGCTTCTTATATGGTGTTGAGTAAAGCCCTAAACCATGTATTTAGATTGTAGGTAGGTATTGTAGTTAGGTATTATAGGTAGTTTACTCAGGTAGTTATTGTAGGTTATTGTAGGTAATTATTGTAGGTAAGTATTGTATTCGGCGGACCCCGGCGAAGCACGAGGCTAGCTTACCCACTACTTGACCCAACAAAGCTAGCTAGCTAGCGGGTAGCTACTGGTAACTTTTAGCAACTGTGGTTAGCTGTTTCCAATGTTATTTCATGCTTAAGAGTACCTGTGATTGAGCCAGCTAGCTGCCACCATTCAGCTGTTTTTCTAACCTCATTATCCGAGGCATTAACGTTAGGTGGTTGGTAGCTGCTGTACTTAATTACAGCTACTGATAACAGTCTGCTGTAGTTTACAACAATTCAAATTTCTAAAGTGGAAGTTGGGAGAGTTTTATTCGGGTGGTTCAGTGAAACAATTATAGTTTCTGAGGTGGAAGTTGGGAGAGTTATATTTTTTTGGTGAGGGAGGCCTGCTCTCTCCTTTCCCAGATGTTTAGTTCATTTCATTCCGATCTCCTCTGCATTATTGTAGCCATCTGCTGCAGCCTGTCAACTATGCCTCTGCCTATCCCTGTTCTCTCCTCTCCGCACAGGCTACACAAACGCCTCACACCGCGTGGCTGCTGCCTCTCTAACCTGGTGGTCCCTGCACGCACCACACACCTGGAGTTCCAGGTCTCAGGCAGCCTCTGGAACTGCCGTTCTGCCGCCAACAAGGCTGACTTCATCCCAGCCTATGCTACCCTCCAGTCCCTCGACTTCCTGGCGCTGACGGAAACATGGATTACCACTGAAAACACTGCTACTCCTACTGCTCTCTCCTCATCTGACCATGTGTTCTCGCATACCCCGAGAGCATCTGGTCAGAGGGGTGGTGGCACAGGAATCCTTATCTCTCCCAAGTGGTCATTCTCAATTTTTCCTCTAACCCATCTGTCTATCTCCTCATTTGAATTCCACGCTGTCACAGTCACTAGCCCATTTAAGCTTAATATCCTTGTCATCTATCGCCCTCCAGGTTCCCTTGGAGAGTTCATCAATGAGCTTGACGCCTTGATAAGTTCCTTTCCTGAGGATGGCTCACCCTTCACAGTTTTGGGGGATTTCAACCTCCCTACGTCTACATTTGACTCATTTATCTCTGCCTCCTTCTTTCCACTCCTCTCCTCTTTTGACCTCACCCTCTCACCGTCCCCCCCTACTCACAAGGCAGGCAATACGCTTGACCTCATCTTTACTAGATGCTGCTCTTCTACTAATCTCACTGCAACTCCCCTCCATGTCTCCGACCACTACTTTGTATCCTTTTCTCTCTCGCTCTCCTCCAACACTACTCACTCTGCCCCTACACAGATGGTAACGCGCCGCCGCAACCTTCGCTCTCTCTCTCCCACTACTCTCTCCTCTTCCATCCTATCATCTCTTCCCTCTGCTCAATCCTTCTCCCTCCAATCTCCTGATTCTGCCTCCTCAACCCTCCTCTCCTCCCTTTCCGCATCCTTTGACTCCCTGTGTCCCCTATCCTCCCGGCCGGCTCGGTCCTCCCCTCCAGCTCCGTGGCTTGATGACTCATTGCGAGCTCACAGAACAGAGCTCCGGGCAGCGGAGCGGAAATGGAAGAAAACTAAACTCCCTGCCGACCTGGCATCTTTTCACTCCCTCCTCTCTACATTTTCTTCATCTGTTTCTGCTGCTAAGGCCACTTTCTACCACTCTAAATTCCAAGCATCTGCCTCTAACCCTAGGAAGCTCTTTGCCACATTCTCCTCACTGCTGAATCCTCCCCCCCTCCTCCCTCTCTGTGGATGACTTCGTCAACCACTTTGAAAAGAAGGTTGACGACATCCGATCCTCGTTTGTTAAGTCTAATGACACTGCTGGTCCTGCTCACACTGCCCTACCCTATGCTTTGACTTCTTTCTCCCCTCTCTCTCCAGATAAAATCTTGCGACTAGTGACTGCAGGCCGCCCAACAACCTGCCCGCTTGACCCCATCCCCTCCTCTCTTCTCCAGACCATCTCCGGTGACCTTCTCCCCTACCTCACCTCGCTGATCAACTCATCCTTGACCGCTGGCCATGTCCCTTTCGTCTTCAAGAGAGCGAGAGTTGCACCCCTTCTCAAAAAACCAACACTCGATCCCACTGATGTCAACAACTACAGACCAGTATCCCTTCTTTCTTTTCTTTCCAAAACTATTGAGCGTGCCGTCTTTAGCCAACTCTCTTGCTATCTCTCTCAGAATGACCTTCTTGATCCAAACCAGTCAGGTTTCAGGACTGGTCATTCAACTGAGACTGCTCTTCTCTGTGTCACGGAGGCTCTCCGCACTGCTAAAGCTAACTCTCTCTCCTCTGCTCTTGTCCTTCTAGACCTGTCTGCTGCCTTTGATACTGTGAACCATCAGATCCTCCTCTCCACCCTCTCCGAGCTGGGCTCACTCCTGGATTGCGTCCTACCTGACCGGTCGCTCCTACCAAGTGGCGTGGCGAGAAGCTGTCTCCGCACCACGTGCTCTCACCACTGGTGTCCCCCAGGGCTCAGTTCTAGGCCCTCTCCTTTTCTCCCTATACACCAAGTCACTTGGCTCTGTCATATCCTCACATGGCCTCTCCTATCACTGCTACGCTGACGATACACAACTAATCTTCTCCTTTCCCCCTTCTGATAACCAGGTGGCGAATCGCATCTCTGCATGTCTGGCCGACATATCAGAATGGATGACGGATCACCACCTCAAGCTGAACCCTGGCAAGACGGAGCTGCTCTTCCTCCCGGGGAAGGACTGCCCGTTCCATGATCTCGCCATCACGGTTGACAACTCCGTTGTGTCCTCCTCCCAGAGTGCGAAGAGCCTTGGCGTGACCCTGGACAACACCCTGTCGTTCTCCGCTAACATCAAGGCGGTGACCCGATCCTGCAGGTTCATGCTCTACAACATTCGGAGAGTACGACCCTGCCTTACATAGGAAGCGGCACAGGTCCTAATCCAGGCACTTGTCATCTCCCGTCTGGATTACTGCAACTCGCTGTTGGCTGGGCTCCCTGCCTGTGCCATTAAACCCCTACAACTCATCCAGAATGCCGCAGCCCGTCTGGTGTTCAACCTTCCCAAGTTCTCTCACGTCACCCCCCTCCTCCGCACACTCCACTGGCTTCCAGTTGAAGCTCGCATCCGTTACAAGACCATGGTGCTTGCCTATGGAGCAGTGAGGGGAACGGCACCTCCGTACCTTCAGGCTCTGATGAGTCCCTACACCCAAACGAGGGCATTGCGTTCATCCACCTCTGGCCTGCTGGCTCCCCTTCCTCTGCGGAAGCATAGTTGCCGCTCAGCCCAGTCAAAACTGTTCGCTGCTCTGGCACCCCAATGGTGGAACAAGCTCCCTCACGACGCCAGGACAGCGGAGTCACTCACCACCTTCCGGAGACATTTGAAACCCCACCTCTTTAAGGAATACCTGGGATAGGATGAAGTAATCCTTCTACCCCCCCGACCCCCCACCCCCAAAAAAAAAAAAAAAAAAAAAAAAAAAAAAATGTAAAGTGGTTAACCCACTGGCTATAGGGTGAATGCACCAATTTGTAAGTCGCTCTGGATAAGAGCGTCTGCTAAATGACTTAAATGTAAATGTAAATGTAGATGGAGGAAGCCGCATCCACATGTAGAGTTGACGGGGGAGGGGACATGTTTCCCAAATAGACACTGGCTTTGGATCAGGTTTAAATTCCCCCCACTAATGATCCTTGTTAGGTTTGGGGGAGGGGAAGCTGATCCTAGATCTGTATCTAGGGGAAACTTCACCCCAGCAAAGAGAGACGGGGGAAGAGGAGGAGAGAGAGCGTTGCTCTCAGGATTGACAGATCATCTACAAAATCTACCAGTAGGAAATTGGTGTCAGAATATATCTGACCTTTAGCAGTTCTAATGTCTTAATTTGCTCCATTTCATTAGTCTTGTTGATTGATTGCTGATATCTAGTTTCACAGGTGAGATGGTGTTGATGAAGAGCATCCATCCGTTTTAGTACTGCATTAATAGTAATGCATTCATAGACATATAGTTGGTACTGGTGGTCCTACCCATCCCCCACTTCACTCCATTAACCCTACACTTGCTGCTCACATGGTGGTTTGTCTAAATGTATCTGACTTTAGGTCAGTTTTTAAGGTTCAGAAGGTAAAGATTGTGTTAGGCTGTGTCAGGAGCACTAGTGGTAGTGCTGCCGCTCCCAGATCACACATTGCCCTATATAAGTATATACTGTAGCAAGCTGAACCCAACACCTACCAATTATCACCTTCTGATCTCTTGGTGTAATGGATAAGCTGTTGGCTTGATAGTCGCTGGACCTGGGTTCGAGTCCCGGTTGGAGCTACCCCCAAATTCGTTACATTGGTGTCAGAAGTGGGATAGTGCCTGTGAGGCCATCAAAGAGGCATGTACACATGAGAGACTTGCTATAAAGAAGTGTGGGGGCATGCTCTCCCCAAGGAAGGAGGTAATGTAGCGACCTTAATCCAACACCTAGCGACATCATAGAGTGGTTCGGACCTCTTGGGTTAGCGCTTAAGGTGTTGGCTTGACAGTTGATGGACCCAGGTTCAAAACCTGTTTGGGGCTACCCCCTGAATTCACTACAATATATTTGTTTGCCTACGGGCAGGGAGAACCGGGTTTGAGACGAAAGGGGCATTACACCGTTGCTGTTTGCAAAAAAACACTACATTGGTGTGATGCACCTGATTGTTTTAATGGTGGGATTGATATGAGTGGAGGCCAACCGGACGATTCAACAGTGAAGATTTTCACACACAGCTGTCTCAACAACCTTTTTCAGCCAAAAACCGGGAGTTTTTCTCCTGCGTTTCGCATGAGGGAATGTCTTAAGATAAGACTTGCTCTATGTCAGATCTAAAAGGCCCTGAATGGAACATCCCTGCCTGGGTACGCACTGGAAGAGGAAGTCTGTGGGCCAGATGATTTGAAAGTCATACGAATCTCTTCAGTAGCGTAGAGTCCAGACTCCAAAGTGACAATTTTAGGTTGTTCTGAATTCAATAGTGCAAATGCCACCTAATCTGTTAGTTCGTATGTATTTTCAAACGCTTGCACAGAGGTCAACTATTTTGTGCCTGTCTTTAGCTTCAAGTGGCGAGATTGGTTTAAGGTGCTTGATATGATGAAACAAGTGCAACAGTTTTTCCACCATTGTGAACATTTAAGAAGATGGTCCCTTCTGTCCTCAAGACAAAACTTGGGCTTATCGGCAAGAAGGTTGATCTATCATGGAAAAGAAAACATGCAAAACCTTGAAGGCCATGGAGAGCCTGGTGGAAGAGGCAACGTCTGAGTCCCTCACAGCTTGAAGACGGGGATTTGGAGACTGATGGGGAATGTCCGGGAGGCGTCCGAGGATGGAATGTCCAGTGGATGTCTCAGTCAATTAAAAACAAAAAAGGTAATTGTATTCTTGAAGATGTCCCGTTTTACTGCTGACCTAAACAGATCCATTTGACCCCATAAAAGAGCGTCCGTGGGATGTCTCAGTCAACCAAGAAAAAAGACCCAGAGGACCAGAAGGCCTGAAGACATACATCTTAAAGAGACTCCTTGAATCATTTATTCCTCATGGAGCATTTTGAAGGTGAGTTGAATTTTCAATATGATGAAGGCTTCTATATCTAACTATGCATATATATATATATATATATATTATTTATGTTGTATATTATAAATGAATGTTTTTAATAATGTATTGTATAAAATGATATAGTATATAATGAATGAGATGTTGTGTTATTGATTTTTTTAAACGAGAATGGACTCTACCTACATATGTATATATCCTACTGTTTATACCAAACAAATGTCAATTTTTATGTGACATGTCTCAAGGTGTCTCAGAACCCATGAAAATGCATGCCAAACCAAGTCTCTACTCAAGAGTGGACCACTGGCTCCACCTAGTGGATGTACTGCTACATCACAGTTATAGAAAAATTACTAGTCAATTAATTATGTGTGTGTGTGTGTGTGTGTGTGTGTGTGTGTGTGTGTGTGTGTGTGTGTGTGTGTGTGTGTGTGTGTGTGTGTATCTAGAATGTTAGTATAATATTATATAATATATATATATATATATATATATATATATATATATATATATATATATATATATATATATATATATATATCTACCTACATATGTATTATCCTACTGTTTTTACCAAACAAAATTCTATTTTATGTGAAGTGTCTAATCAAGAGTGGACCACTGGCTCCACCTAGTGGATGTTCAGTTACATCACAGTTGTAGAAAATAAATTACCTAGCACGTTAGTATACTATTCTATATCCCTCTCTCAATGGATAACAATACACATACATATACACACATATACACACATATATATATATATATATATATATATATATATATATATATATATATATATATATATATATATATATATATATATATATATATATATATATATATATATATATATATATATATATATATATATATATATATATATATATATATATATATATATATATATATATAGTAGTATATATCACTGCATCGCAGTGCTAACTGTGCCACTAGAGATCCTGGTTCGAATCCAGGCTCTGTCGTGACCGGGAGACTCATGGGCGGCGTACAATTGGCCCAGGGTAGGGGAGGGAATGGCCGGCAGGGATGTAGCTCAGTTGATAGAGCATGGCGTTTGCAATGCCAGGGTTGTGGGTTCGATTCCCACGGGGGGCCAGTATTATTATTATTTTTTTTTTATGTATTCACTAACTGTAAGTCGCTCTGGATAAGAGCGTCTGCTAAATGACTAAAATGTAAATATACACACATACATACAGTGAGGGAAAAAGGTATTTGATCCCCTGCTGATTTTGTGATTGACAGTTCTTTTGTGTTTTATAGTTGCACCAACTGTTGTCACCTTCTCACCAAGCTGCTTGGCGATGGTCTTGTAGCCCATTCCAGCCTTGTGTAGGTCTACAATCTTGTCCCTGACATCCTTGGAGAGCTCTTTGGTCTTGGCCATGGTGGAGAGTTTGGAATCTGATTGATTGATTGCTTCTGTGGACAGGTGTCTTTTATACAGGTAACAAACTGAGAATGTGTACTTCCTAATATAAAAGGCTTATCAGGACTGATAAGAAGACAGGATGAAGTAGCATGCTGTGTCTCACCTAACAATGTTATGCAGACTTTCTTTAGAAAAGGTGAAGGCTTCTCTGCCAGACCTACCAGGAGAATCTGGACATTTTCTGCGACTTGGAGACGATGTGGTGGTAAAGGATTAATGAAGTCATTGATGGACAACACCCAAGTGGGAAGGTTAGTAATAGGTGATGATGGCTACCCTGATGGAGGGCCAAGTAAGAGAGAGAGATTCCTAGATCTATATGGACCATTGGAGGACTTTTCTAACGCAAAGGAGGAAGGTGGCACCGCTTCGGCGGAGCATTGTTTTGTTTTGTCTGTGTGTTTTTGCAGCAGATACTATTGGTACGCTGACAGAAGGACACACTCCACAGAGAGACGGTGATAAATGGAGAAGGACTCTGCATGATCAGAGAACTAGTGAAGGAAGAAGGTTCATGCATCATCACACAGTCTACACCAACGGAGGTATGGATAGAGGGGAGATTGAACAGGTATCATGTCAACCAATGCAACAGATGGCTACGAGGAAACTGGCGATCTGGAGATGATAGTAGGTATATACACTGCTAAAGTGATAGTATTGAGAATGTATTGAGATAATGATCTGTATTTATTTTCAGGATGAGGAAAGTCATCATTGAATTATGAATGTTTATAATGTATGTTAATATAAGTATACATTCTGAAAGTTGTAATGGGTGATTAAGTTGAGAGTTTTCATTTTCAGTGATAAGGATAAAGTGAATAAGAATTGTCATTTTAAATTTGGTTGAGTTAAGTAATTTGGTTGGTTATAATTTATAAGATTAATGAGTGATTTAAGTGAATTATTAGTATGTATAAGCATAGAAATGTTTTCTATAGATATTAGGGGTTTAAACAGTGATACATTAAGGTCATGTCTTAGGATACATTTATAGGATTCATTGAATAGACATTGTTGACTCATACTGTTTGAAACATGGAAGTTAAGGTGAGGATTGTGAATGAAATCATGAATATGTTGATTAATTGGGTTAAAGTATTAACATATTAGTAATGATATAGATTTGAAGTATGGGGTGATATTGATATGGATGTTTAGGGTGCTACATATCTATGTTGAATGGCAAGTAATTAATTGGTTCCTATCATGGGGTTATGATATTTTCATATGATGTGAATTTGGTTGAATTATTAAAGCAGGAATAGTCTAGGGATGTGATGATGTAACAGGGAGTGATAATAGAGTGTTATAATGTGTATGTTAAATCAGGAATATTAGGAGGACAGAGGTGGAGGTGAATATTGTATATTTTAACAATCATGGGTTTTTAAGAATTGGGTCTGAGATGTTAATCATTAGCATTGGATGCTATTATATTAAGATTAGGAGGATATGGTAATTTGAATGCTGTTGAAGTCTTTTCAAAGTTTTTTTAGTGGTAATTCCATAGGAACATGGATGGCAAGTATTGTATGTCCTCTAGTGGCAATAGTACTTACTGTAGCTATAGTTCTGGGGTGTTGTTTTCACATTTTTTCGGGGATTGATTTTAAGATCTGTACAAACGATTACTAACATGGCAGTTATTACAGCTAGAGATGTATCAGTTAATGTTAATGCAAGGAGGGAAAGGACTAATTATTATTCTATGTCGTTTTATTTCAGTTTAGAGTCCATTGAATGTTCTTAATTCAGGACTAGCTCTCTCACTCTGACCTTATTATGGTCTGAATCATAGATATGACTATTGCCAAATTATAAAATTCTTCATAATTATCAGTATAATAAATTACCCTCAACTCTGTATAATACATTACCTTAACTTCCTCATCCTATGCCTCTTGGCTTTCCAGTGTGGGTAATCAATTCACACTAGAAAGTCAAGACAGAGTTCAGAGGTCATACAAACCCTTCAAAGAAGTGTTCCATTCTATAGTATAAACTAATCATTAACCACAGTCAAAACATTTCATAAATGTTTTGAATCCCCAGTGTACAGTAAGTCCTCATTACATTTATTCTCAAAATAAATCACGTGTTTACCCAAAACTCGCATATAAAACAAAAAACTTCAGAAAATTCCATGTGTGTGTTCCTTTAAGACATCATCTTTGACCTGTTAAAACCCCCTAAAATCAAAATAACAACCCTATATAACCATTATAATAGGTGGGTTGTGTGTGGTTATTTGAAAAACCCTATTGGAAAACAATAAACAAAACTAGCCAGGCCTTATTTAATTTGGTAGCTCCCTCTTATGACCTAATTATAAGACTGCCAAATTTTACCATCTGCTCCCCCTAGCCCACAGACTTTTGAAACATCCCAATGAGAGATAAGGAAAGCCCAATTTTCCTGGAAGAGAAAGTATATATTTAGTTAACATTCAATTATAATCAGCAATCCAAAAATATTAATTACACACAAAACATGATGCAGATATACCCTGTCCTACCTCACATCAATAATCGTTTGTTTCAATCTAATTCCTCATAACTACTCCAGAAGAAGATTACATAAAATCTCTCAAAAGATGAACATCTATAACCCCTTTTCAGTAATGTAATCTGCTCAGCTTGTTGCAGTGATGTATTGAAATATAAACCTATTGTTTAATAAATTCAGAACTAACAAAAAATGTGTACTTCTCCATCAGCATAATAGTAAAAACTACCTCCCATTGTTCAACGTACCAGAAACAGATTAGCGTTTTTATAATTATTTAGCTGTCTGCATCACTCACTGATGGTTGAACAAACTATAGAATTTAATAATAATAATAATAATAAAAGAATTGTCAAAGAACGTTCCATATTCAACTATTCAGATATCTGCTCCACATTACCCCTGCATCCTTTACATCCTGATATAGCACAGCAAGCACTACTCTCTTTCACCCGCTTACTAAATCATGGCATCAGTCAATTCTATCCACAAACCACTACTACCTAATAACATATTTTCATTGACCTTACTAGAAATAATGATTTTAATACCAGTCTACTCAAACAATCCCATGCAACATTTCTCATGTCCCAATTAACCTACTTTCCTTTTAACCCAGAAAACCCTCTACAATCTCTTTTATCCTCTACTGCTGTCTTTCCATCTAACGGCTCCTTTTATCCTCTACTGCTGTCTTTCCATCTAACGGCTCCTTTTATCCTCTACTGCTGTCTTTCCATCTAACGGCTCCTTTTATCCTCTACTGCTGTCTTTCCATCTAACGGCTCCTTTTATCCTCTACTGCTGTCTTTCCATCTAACGGTACTTTAGCTCTATTATCCTCTACTGCTGTCTTTCCATCTAACGGTACATTAGCTCTATTATCCTCTACTGCTGTCTTTCCATCTAACGGTACTTTAGCTCTATCATCCTCTACTGCTGTCTTTCCATCTAACGGTACTTTAGCTCTATTATCCTCTACTTATGTCTTTCCATCTAACGGTACTTTAGCTCTATTATCCTCTACTGCTGTCTTTCCATCTAACGGTACTTTAGCTCTATTATCCTCTACTGCTGTCTTTCCATCTAACGGCTCCTTTTATCCTCTACTGCTGTCTTTCCATCTAACGGTACTTTAGCTCTATTATCCTCTACTGCTGTCTTTCCATCTAACGGCTCCTTTTATCCTCTACTGCTGTCTTTCCATCTAACGGTACTTTAGCAGGTTACAACTGATTGTTAAGTTTTAGTCAAAACACATAAAACCTCCATTCACAGAGATGCCACTGAAACTACTATGTTATCCAACGCCACTATGGTTTGGTAGGACAATTTCTTTCGTATAATCTTATCAATTAAATCAGTGATTCAGGTCAACAGCATCAATGTAACAGTTTTGCTTCCTTCCCTACATGGTCTTGAACCAGGGACCCTCTGCACACATTAACAGCAGTCATTCAAACAAAAGGCGCGACCTTGCAGAGCGAGGCAAACAACTACTTCAAGGTCGCAGAGCAAGTTACGTCACCAATCTAAACGCTACTAGTTAACACCACTAACTAGCTAGCCATTTCTCACCGTTAACACTCACCACCCTTTTACCTCCTCCCTTTCCACAGCAACCAGTGATCCGGGTACACCAAACTTAACCCATTATGACACTTACAGCTCTCTCACGTTCAGCCAACCCCAGTTGCTAACACCCACAGATCAACACCTAGAAACTCTCCAAACAACAAATAAAAACCATTCTCAAACAGCGTTCTGCCTTTACCTCTATCGTAGGGTTTTAAAAACTTACTTTACAACTTTAACAATCCTAGATTGCTGTAGTAGCTTCATGTTTGGGTTCAGTTTATCTGTTAGGATATTGGGTCAGTAATATTTCTGTAGTTACCTCAGCTAAAAGTTTCTATATTCCTCAGTTAATGTTATCTTTCATTCTCTGCTTCTTTCCAACAGTTTTTTTTATCCCTGCTGTTTTTTAATAGTATTTTAATTCTCTTTGTCCCCTTGCTTCACTTCCCATTAAGAAAACATCCTCCCTGTGCTTCGTCACTATCCTATTAGTATCCCCTGTTATCAACTAAGATCATAGCCACAGCTCTTATGAATCCACCAATCCTCTATTATTAGAAGTCAGCATATCTAGGTAACTGTCCTTTCTAAGGAGGCTACAAGTAACAAACCAAACACTTGCTGTAGTTGATTTACATTTACATTTACATCATTTAGCAGACGCTCTTATCCAGAGCCACTTAATAATTGATCAGCATATATTGAATTTGTATCCATAGTATTAATATCCAATTTATTGATTGACATTACGTCACCATTTTCAATTGTTTAATCCAGCAAAGCATTAGGCAACGCAAAAAAAATGAATACCTCGAAATTGTCTCGCTATTCCTGTTAAATAATTGTGTCTTTCAATTTGAACCAATCACGCCGCTAAATCTTCCATTCTACATCACCAAACCAAATACTTTGTAGTATCTGTCTAAGCAACACACACCAATGGTTGAATTACACTCAGAAACCTAGATTTTACTCTATTCCATTTACCCAATGCTATTGAAATGACAAATAAATCCCACAAATAGCCCAATTACACTGGTTTGTTATGTTATAAGTTACGTCTATAAATTCCAGTCCTTATGGGTAGTTCATTTCTTAAACCTTATCTCTATCAAATTATCCATCAATGGCTCGAACTCAGAAAACTTTTGTTAATTATTTCCCACCCCTTGACGTACGTCTACGTTTGGGTGAGCAAGTTAATACATACATATTATTCAAATGATCACTTAATCACCTCTCTAGTAATCGATTACACACACATAAAATTCATCCTATTTTCACATCGTCACATAGAACGTAGAAACTCCTAGGTACTCACATCAAACAATCCTTTCGTGTTTTTTTAACGATTCTTAATCGACACAAATCAACTTCCTCAAACATACTCAAAAAACTAAACTAAAAACAGACTGTAGTTTCATGGACCTTCCTGTCATTGGATCCTCACCAATTCTCTAACCTTCAGGAAACTCCGTCAAAGTCAAGCCTCTCATTAAAACATAGACTTTTCCACTACACTCTAAAATAACCTCACGCTCTCCATACCACTCCTTGATATTATATGATTGGCATTGATGTACGGAACCACAATATAATGTTATATCAAAGCTTATTATCCAAACTTATATCAAATCATCATACACATTCATAACAAAAAATGGTGGCATTGAGTTGACTTAAAAGGTCTCTTCCCATTAACACAATAGGAGTTGTAGCACTTACTATACATGAATGTTGAAAAATAATATCCTCCAAAATC